>NW_026693146.1:0-30065 GCF_021218885.2 Marmota monax
ATTCTTAGCCCTGTGGGTGAGCGCCCCTCTCCCAGGGGCGCTCATTCTCCAGGGTTCCTGGGGGTGGAGCACCCTCGGCCCCCAGCGCTCAGGCTGCTGTGGTCCTGGGGGTGAGCGCCCCTCACCCAGCAGGGCCCCTGAGGCCCTGAGTGTGGAGGGGAGCCACCCTGGCCCTCCTGGGACCAGGCTTCCCTAGTTCCTAGGGTTGAGCGCCCCTCCCTTTGGCAGGGCTGGGTCTGGCCTGCTGGATATGGTGAGCGCCCCAGGCTGCAGCCTCCAGTCCCCAGGACTCTCTGGGCCCTGCTGGTGAGCGCTCCTTGCCCGAGGGTCCTTGGTGTGCCCGGGCCTCTGGGGCGAGCCCCCCAGGCGCGCCAGGGATCGGTGAGCTCTGGGGCCCTCGGGTGATCGCCCCTCGCCCGATGGTCCCCAGTGTCCTCTGTGTCCTGAGGCTGAGCGCCCGTGGCTCAGACCCCTCTGCGTCCTATGGGTGAGCACCCCTCACCCAGCAGTGCCCAGTGGGTCTCCTCTGGGGCCCGTGGGTGGCGCCCCTCCCTCGCCAGTGGTCAGTATGCCCTGGGCCCTGTGGGGGAGCGCCCCTCGTCTGCCAGGGCCCAGTCTCCTCTGAGCCCAAATGCCACCTGGTGACTGGGGAGTGAACTGTGTGGGTGGGGCCTTTCCCTCCTGGCCTGGGACACCCTCTTGGCCTGAGGGCTGAAGGGTCCCTGTGGAAGAGGCCACACGGAATTGGAGAGTTCCTCCTGGGACACCCTCCTTGGCCTGAGGGCTGAAGGGTCCCTGTGGAAGAGGACACCAGGAAAGTGGAGAGTTCCTCCTGGGACACCCTCCTGGCCTGAGGGTTGAAGGGTCCCTGTGGAAGAGGCCACCTGGGAAGTGGAGAGTTCCTCCTGGCAAACACCTCCCTTGGCCTTTGGTGCCGCCCTGCAGGCAGGCTTGGGCAGAAAACCTGCAACCTGAATACCACTGTCAGGGGATGTCAACTGCAAGGGCACCCAGGACCCGGATGCATCCATCCTGACATGGCATTTTCTGTCCTTTTGGACCATGGGGCTGTACTCCCTTGCATGAGCGCAAGGTGCCCAGGTCCCCTGGATGCGGGGGCCAATTTCCAAGGCTTGTCAGGATCTCCTGGGACGCGCCACCGGGGGCTCGATGGGCCCCAGGGAAGAACCCTGTGGGACCCTTGGATCTGGAGCAATGCCCACCTGGGCAGGACGGTGGAGGGGGAGGTTTGGCAGAGGACATCTCCCCACCGACATGCAGGACCCTGCTGAGAACCGTGAAAGGTGACCACTGTCCCACCCTGGCCCAGGTAAGTGAGACTTGGGGCCAAGGGACCTCCGCAAAAGGTGCCCCCGGGATTCTGAGCCCTGTCGGTGAGCTCCCCTATCTCAGGGGCGCTCATTCTCCAGGGTTCCTGGGGGTGGAGCACCCTCGGCCCCCAGCGGTCAGGCTGCTGTGGTCCTGGTGGTGAGCGCCCCTCACCCAGCAGGGCCCCTGAGGCCCTGAGTGTGGAGGGGAGCCACCCTGGCCCTCCTGGGACCAGGCTTCCCTAGTTCCTAGGGGTGAGCGCCCCTCCCTTCGGTAGTGCTGGGTCTGGCCTGCTGGCTGTGGGTGAGTGACCCAGGCAGCAGCCTCCAGTCCCCAGGACTCTCTGGGCCCTGCTGGTGAGTGCCCCTCGCCCTGCAGTGCTCAGTGCGCCCTGGATGCTGCAGGTTCCTGCTTGGCGGCCCCCCACCCCCACACCAGTGTCACAGCCCTGTTCGCTTTCCCCAAGGTCCTGCTAGGGGAGGGCCCCTGGGTCCTTAGCATTCCTTCTGCACTTTGGCCTGCGGGTGAGCGCCCCTCGCCCATCTGTGCCCAGTGTCCGCAGGGTTCTTTGGCTGACCTGCCTGTCTTGCGGGGGCTTGGGGGGCTCCCAGCAGGCTTCCTTGTCCTCAGGGGCCTGCGGGTGAGCGCTCCTCACCCGAGGGTCCTTGGTGTGCCCGGGCCTCTGGGGCGAGCCCGCCAGGCGCGCCAGGGACCAGTGAGTTCTGGGGCCCTCGGTTGAACGCCCCTCGCCAGATGGTCCCCAGTGTCCTCTGTGTCCTGAGGCTAAGGGCCCCTGGCTCAGACCCCTCTGGGTACTATGGGTGAGCGCCCCTCGCCCAGCAGTGCCCAGTGGGTCTCCTCTGGGGCCCATGGTTGGCGCCCCTCTCTCGCCAGTGCTCAGTATGCCCTGGGCCCTGTGGGGGAGTGCCCTCGCCTGCCAGGGCCCAGTATACTCTGAGCTGTAATGCCAACTGGTGCCTGGGGAGTGAACTGTGTGGGTGGGGCCTTTCCCTCCTGGCCTGGGACACCCTCTTTTGCCTGAGGGCTGAAGGGTCCCTGTGGAAGATGCCACCCGGAAATGCAGAGTTCCTCCTAGGACACCCTCTTTGGCCTGAGGGCTGAAGGGTCCCTGTGAAGAAGCCACCCAGAGAGTGGAGAGTTCCTCCTGGGACACCCTCTTTGGCCTGAGGGCTGAAGGGTCCCTGTGGAAGAGGCCACCCGGAAAGTGGAGAGTTCCTCCTGGGACACCCTCTTTGGCCTGAGGACCGAAGGGTCCCTGTGGAAGAGGCCACCCTGAAATGGAGAGTTCCTCCTGGGACACCCTCTTTGGCCTGAGGGCTGAAGGGTCCCTGTGGAAGAGGCCACCTGGGAAGTGGAGAGTTCCTCCTGGGACACCCTCTTTGGCCTGAGGACTAAAGGGTCCCTGTGGAAGAGGCCAACCTGAAAGTAGAGAGTTCCTCCTGGGACACCCTTTTGGCCTGAGGGCTGAATGGTCCCTGTGGAAGAGGCCACCTGGGAAGTGTAGAGTTCCTCCTGGGACACCCTCTTTGCCTGAGAACTGAAGGGTCCCTGTGGAAGAGGCCCCCCGGAAATGGAGAGTTCCTCCTGGGACACCCTCTTTGGCCTGAGGGCTGAAGGGTCCCTGTGGAAGAGGCCACCCGGAAAGTGGAGAGTTCCTCCTGGGACACCCTCTTGGCCTGAGGACTGAAGGGTCCCTGTGGAAGAGGCCACCTGGGAAGTGGAGATTTCCTCCTGGGACACCCTCTTGGCCTGAGAACTGAAGGGTCCCTGTGGAAGAGGCCACCAGGAAAGTGGAGAGTTCCTCCTGGGACACCCTCTTTGGCCTGAGGGCTGAAGGGTCCCTGTGGAAGAGGCCACCCGGAAACGGAGAGTTCCTCCTGGGACACCCTCTTTGGCCTGAGGGATGAAGTGTCCCTGTGGAAGAGGCCACCCGGAAAGTGGAGAGTTCCTCCTCGGACACCCTCTTGGCCTGAGGGCTGAAGCGTCCCTGTGGAAGAGGCCACCCAGAAATGGAGTGTTCCTCCTGGGACACCCTCTTTGGCGTGAGGGCTGAAGGGTCCCTGTGGAAGAGGCCACCCTGAAAGTGGAGAGTTCCTCCAGGGACACACTCTTAGCCTGAGGGCTGAAGGGTCCCTCTGGAAGAGGCCACCCAGAAAATGGAGAGTTCCTCCTGGGACACCCTCTTTGGCCTGAGGGCTGAAGGGTCTCTGTGGAAGAGGCCACCCGGAAAGTGGAGAGTTCCTCCTCTGACCCCCTGTTGGCCTGAGGGCTGAAGGGTCCCTGTGGAAGAGGCCACCTGGAAATGGAGAGTTCCTCCTGGGACACCCTCTTTGGCCTGAGGGCTGAAGGGTCCCTGTGGAAGAGGCCACCTGGGAAGTGGAGAGTTCCTCCTGGGACACCCTGTTGGCCTGAGGGCTGAAGGGTCCCTGTGGAAGAGGCCACCTTGAAAGTGGAGAGTTCCTCCTGGGACACCCTCCTGGCCTGAGGTCTGAAGGGTCCCTGTGGAAGAGGCGAACTGGGAAGTTGAGAGTTCCTCCTGGCAAACACCTCCCTTGGCCTTTGGTGTGGCCCTGCAGGCAGGCTCGTGCAGAAAACCTGCAACCTCAAGACCACTGTCAGGGGATGTCAACTGCAAGGGCACCCAGGACCCGGATGCATCCAGCCTGACATGGCATTTTCTGGCGTTTTGGAACATGGGGCTGTGCTCCCTTGCATGAGCGCAAGGTCCCCAGGTCCCCTGGATGCGGGGGCCAATTTCCAAGGCTTGTCAGGATCTCCTGGGACGGGCCACCGGGGGCTCGATGGGCCCCAGGGAAGGACCCTGTTTGACCCTTTGATCTGGAGCAATGCCCACCTTGGCAGGACGGTGGAGGGGGGAGATTTGGCAGAGGACATCTCCCCACCGTCATGGAAGACCCTGCTGAGCCCCGTGAAAGGGGACCACTGTCCCACCCTGTCCCAGGTAAGTGAGACTTGGGGCCGAGGGACCCTCCGCAAATGGTGCCCCCGGGATTCTGAGCCCTGTGGGTGAGCTCCGCTCTCCCAGGGGCGCAGATTCTCCAGGGTTCCTGGGGGTGGAGCACCCTCGGCCCCCAGCGCTGAGGCTGCTGGGGTCCTGGGGGTGAGCGCCCCTCACCCAGCAGGGCCCCAGCAGCCCTGAGTGTGGAGGGGATCCACCCTGGCCCTCCTGGGACCAGGCTTCCCTAGTTCCTAGGGGTGAGCGCCCCTCCCTTCTACAGGGCTGGGCCTGGCCTGCTGGCTGTGGGTGAGCGCCCCAGGCAGCAGCCTCCAGTCCCCAGGACACTCTGGGCCCTGCTGGTGAGTGCCCCTCGCCCTGCAGTGCTCAGTGCGCCCTGGGCGCTGCAGGTTCCTGCTTGGAGGCCCCCCACCCCCACACCAGTGTCACAGCCCTGTTCCCTTTCCCCAGGGTCCTGCTAGGGTAGGGCCACTGGGTCCTTAGCATTCCTTCTGCACTGCGGCCTGCAGGTGAGCGCCCCACACCCATCAGTGCCCAGTGTCCTCGGGGTTCTTTGGCTGAGCCTCCTGTCTTGCGGGGGCTTGGGGGTCGCCCAGCAGGCTTCCTTGTCCTCAGGGGCCTGCGGGTGAGCGCTCCTCGCCCTTGGGTCCTTGGTGTGCCCGGGCCTCTGGGGCGAGCCCCCCAGGCGTGCCAGGGACCAGTGAGCTATGGGGCCCTCGGGTGAGCGCCCCTATCCCGAGGGTCCCCAGTGTCCTCTGTGTCCTGAGGCTGAGCTCCCCTGGCTCAGACCCCTCTGGGTCTTATGGGTGAGCGCCCCTCGCACAGCAGTGCCCAGTGGGTCTCCTCTGGGGACCGTTGGTGGCGCCCCTCGCTCGCCAGTGCTCAGTATGCCCTGGGCCCTGTGGGGGAGTGCCCTCGCCTGCCAGGGCCTAGTATCCGCTGAGCTGTAATGCCACCTGGTGCCTGGGGAGTGAACTGTGTGGGTGGGGCCTTTCCCTCCTGGCCTGGGACACCCTCTTGGCCTGAGGGCTGAAGGGTCCCTGTGGAAGAGGCCACCCAGAAATGGAGGGTTCCTCCCGGGACACCCTCTTTGGCCTGAGGGCTGAAGCGTCCCTGTGGAAGAGGCCACCTGGGAAGTGGAGAGTTCCTCCTGGGACACCGTCTTTTGCCTGAGGGCTGAAGGGTCCCAGTGGAAGAGGCCACCCGGAAAGTGGAGAGTTCCTCCTCGGACACCCTCTTGGCCTGAGGACTGAAGGGTCCCTGTGGAAGAGGCCACCCGGAAATGGAGAGTTCCTCCTGGGACACCCTCTTTGGCCTGAGGGCCGAAGGGTCCCTGTGGAAGAGGCCACCCGGAAATGGAGAGTTCCTCCTGGGACACCCTCTTTGGCCTGAGGACTGAAGGGTCCCTGTGGAAGAGGCCACCCTGAAAGTGGAGAGTTCCTCCTGGGACACCCTCTTTGGCCTGAGGGCTGAAGGGTCCCTGTGGAAGAGGCCACCTGGGAAGTGGAGAGTTCCTCCTGGGACACCCTCTTGGCCTGAGAACTGAAGGGTCCCTGTGGAAGAGGCCACCCGGAAACGGAGAGTTCCTCCTGGGACACCCTCTTTGGCCTGAGGGCTGAAGGGTCCCTGTGGAAGAGGCCACCCGGAAAGTGGTGAGTTCCTCCTGGGACACCCTCTTTTGCCTGAGGGCTGAGGGGTCCCTGTGGAAGAGGCCACCCGGAAATGGAGAGTGCCTCCTGGGACACCCTCTTTGGCCTGAGGGCTGAAGGGTCTCTGTGGAATAGGCCACCCTGAAAGTGGAGAGTTCCTCCTGGGACACCCTCTTGGCCTCAGGGCTGAATGGTCCCTGTGGAAGAGCCACCTGGGAAGTGGAGAGTTCCTCCTGGGACACCCTCTTGGCCTGAGAACTGAAGAGTCCCTGTGGAAGAGGCCACCCGGAAATGGAGAGTTCCTCCTGGGACACCCTCTTTGGCCTGAGGGCTGAAGGGTCCCTGTGGAAGAGGCCACCCGGAAAGTGGAGATTTCCTCCTGGGACACCCTCTTTGGCCTGAGGGCGGAATGGTCCCTGTGGAAGAGGCCACCGGAAAGTGGAGAGTTCCTCCTTGGACACACTCTTTGGCCTGAGGGCTGAAGGGTCCCTGTTTAAGAGGTCACCCGGAAATGGAGAGTTCCTCCTGGGACACCCTCTTTGGCCTGAGGGCTGAAGGGTCCCTGTGGAAGAGGCCACCTGGGAAGTGGAGAGTTACTCCTGGGACACCCTGTTGGCCTGAGGGCTGAAGGGTCCCTGTGGAAGAGGCCACCTTGAAAGTGGAGAGTTCCTCCTGGGACACCCTCCTGGCCTGAGGTCTGAAGGGTCCCTGTGGAAGAGGCCAACTGGGAAGTGAAGAGTTCCTCCTGGGACACCCTCTTTGGCCTGAGAACTGAAGGGTCCCTGTGGAAGAGGCCATCCGGAAATGGAGAGTTGCTCCTGGGACACCCTCTTTGGCCTGAGGGCTGAAGGGTCTCTGTGGAAGAGGCCACCCGGAAAGTGGAGAGTTCCTCCTCGGACACCCTGTTGGCCTGATGGCTGAAGGGTCCCTGTGTAAGAGGCCACCCTGAAAGTGGAGAGTTCCTCCTGGGACACCCTCTTGGCCTCAGGGCTGAATGGTCCCTGTGGAAGAGGCCACCTGGGAAGTGGAGAGTTCCTCCTGGGTCACCCTCTTGGCCTGAGAACTGAAGAGTCCCTGTGGAAGAGGCCACCCGGAAATGGAGAGTTCCTCCTGGGACACCCTCTTTGGCCTGAGGGCCGAAGGGTCCCTGTGGAAGAGGCCACCCAGAAATGGAGAGTTCCTCCTGGGACACCCTCTTTGGCCTGAGGACTGAAGGGTCCCTGTGGAAGAGGCCACCGTGAAAGTGGAGAGTTCCTCCTGGGACACCGTCTTTGGCCTGAGGGCTGAAGGGTCCCTGTGGAAGAGGCCACCTGGGAAGTGGAGAGTTCCTCCTGGGACACCCTCTTGGCGTGAGAACTGAAGGGTCCCTGTGGAAGACGCCACCCGGAAACGGAGAGTTCCTCCTGGGACACCCTCTTTGGCCTGAGGGCTGAAGGGTCCCTGTGGAAGAAGCCATCCGGAAAGTGGTGAGTTCCTCCTGGGACACCCTCTTGGCCTGAGGGCTGAGGGGTCCCTGTGGAAGAGGCCACCCGGAAATGGAGAGTGCCTCCTGGGACACCCTCTTTGGCCTGAGGGCTGAAGGGTCCCTGTGGAAGGGGCCACCCAGAGAGTGGAGAGTTCCTCCTGGGACACCCTCTTTGGCCTGAGGGCTGAAGGGTCCCTGTGGAAGAGGCCATCCGGAAAGTGGTGAGTTCTTCCTCGGACACCCTCTTGGCCTGAAGGCTGAAAGGTCCCTGTGGAAGAGGCCACCCAGAAATGGCGAGTTCCTCCTTGGACACGCTCTTTGGCATGAGGGCTGAAGGGTCCCTGTGGAAGGGGCCACCCAGAGAGTGGAGAGTTCCTCCTGGGACACCCTCTTTGGCCTGAGGGCTGAAGGGTCCCAGTGGAAGAGGCCATCCGGAAAGTGGTGAGTTCTTCCTCGGACGCCCTGTTGGCCTGAGGGCTGAAGGGTCCCAGTTTAAGAGGCCACCCGGAAAGTGGAGAGTTCCTCCTGGGACACCCTCTTTGGCCTGAGGACTGAAGGGTCCCTGTGGAAGAGGCCACCTGGGAAGTGGAGAGTTCCTCCTCGGACACCCTCTTGGCCTGAGAACTGAAGGGTCCCTGTGGAAGAGGCCACACGGAAATGGAGAGTTCCTCCTGGGACACCCTGTTTGGCCTGAGGGCTGAATGGTCTTTGTGGAAGAGGCCACCCGGAAAGTGGAGAGTTCCTCCTCGGGGCCCTGTTGGCCTGAGGGCTGAAGGGTCC
Source organism: Marmota monax (assembly GCF_021218885.2). NCBI lineage: Eukaryota > Metazoa > Chordata > Mammalia > Rodentia > Sciuridae > Marmota > Marmota monax. The sequence goes on from NW_026693146.1 coordinate 8,222, forward strand.
CTGTGGAAGAGGCCACCCTGAAAGTGGAGAGTTCCTCCTGGGACACCCTCTTGGCCTGAGGGCTGAAAGGTCCCTGTGGAACAGGCCACCTAGGAAGTGGAGAGTTCCTCCTGGGACACCATCTTGGCCTGAGAACTGAAGAGTCACTGTGGAAGAGGCCACCCGGAAATGGAGAGTTCCTCCTGGGCCACCCTCTTTGGCCTGAGGGCTGAAGGGTCAATGTGGAAGAGGCCACCCGAAAAGTGGAGAGTTCCTCCTGGGATACCCTCTTTGGCCTGAGGGCTGAAGGGTCCCTGTGGAATAGGCCACCCGGAAATGCAGAGTTCCTCCTGGGACACCCTCTTTGGCCTGAGGGCTGAAGGGTCTCTGTGGAAGAGGCCACCCGTAAAGTTTAGAGTTCCTCCTGGGACACCCTCTTTGGCCTGAGGGCTGAAGGGTCCCTGTGGAAGAGGCCACTCGGAAAGTGAAGAGTTCCTCCTGGGACACCCTCTTTGGCCTGAGGGCTGAAGGGTCCCTGTGGAAGAGGCCACCCGGAAATGGAGAGTTCCTCCTCGGACACCCTCTTGGCCTGAGGGCTGAACGGTCCCTGTGGAAGAGGCCACCCGGAAATGGAGAGTTCCTACTGGGACACCCTCTTTGGCGTGAGGGCTGAAGGGTCCCTGTGGAAGAGGCCACCGGAAATGGAGAGTTCCTCCTGGGACACCCTCTTTGGCCTGAGGACTGAAGGGTCCCTGTGGAAGAGGCCACCCTTAAAGTGGAGAGTTCCTCCAGGGGAACCCTCTTGGCCTGAGGGCTGAATGGTCCATGTGGAAGAGGCCACCTGGGAAGTGTAGAGTTCCTCCTGGGACACCCTCTTGGCCTGAGAACTGAAGGGTCCCTGTGGAAGAGGCCACCCGGAAATGGAGAGTTCCTCCTCGGACACCCTCTTGGCCTGAGGGATGAATGGTCCCTGTGGAAGAGGCCACCCGGAAAGTGGAGAGTTCCTCCTGGGACACCCTCTTTGGCCCGAGGGCTAAAGGTTCCCTGTGGTAGAGGCCACCCAGAGAGTGGAGAGTTCCTCCTCGGACACCCTCTTGGCCTGGGGCCTGAAGGGTCCCTGTGGAAGAGGCCACACGGAAATGGAGAGTTCCTCCTGGGACACCCTCTTTGGACTGAGGGCTGAAGGGTCCCTGTGGAAGAGGCCACCGTGAAAGTGGAGAGTTCGTCCCCGGACCCCCTGTTGGCCTGAGGGCTGAATGGTCCCAGTTTAAGAGGCCACCCGGAAAGTGGAGAGTTCCTCCTGGGATACCCTCCTGGCCTAGGGTCTCAAGGGTCCCTGTGGAACAGGCCACCTGGGAAGTGGAGAGTTCCTCCTGGGACACCCTTTTGGCCTGAGGGCTGAAGGGTCCCTGTGGAAGAGGCCACCCGGAAAGTGGAGAGTTCCTCCTGGGATACCCTCTTTGGCCTGAGGGCTGAAGGGTCCCTGTGGAAGAGGCCACCCGGTTAGTGGATAGTTCCTCCTGGGACACCCTCTTTCGCCTGAGGGCCGAAAGGTCCCTGTGGAAGAGGCCACCTGGGAAGTGGAGAGTTCCTCCTGGGACACCGTGTTTGGCCTGAGAGCTGAAGTATCTCTCTGGAAGAGGCAACCAAGAAATGGAGAGTTCCTCCTGGGACACCCTCTTGGCCTGAGAAAGGAAGGGTCCCTGTGAAAGAGGCCAACCGGAAAGTGGAGAGTTCCTCCTGGGACACCGTCTTTTGCCTGAGGGCTGAAGGATCCCTGTGAAAGAGGCCACCCGGAAAGTGGTGAGTTCCTCCTGGGACACCCTCTTGGCCTGAGGGCTGAGGGGTCCCTGTGGAAGAGGCCACCCGGAAATGGAGAGTGCCTCCTGGGACACCCTCTTTGGTCTGAGGACTGAAGGGTCCCTGTGGAAGAGGCCACCCAGAGAGTGGAGAGTTCCTCCTGGGACACCCTCTTTGGCCTGAGGGCTGAAGGTTCCCTGTGGAAGAGGCCACCCGGAAATGGAGAGTTCCTCCTGGGACACCCTCTTTGGCCTGAGGGCTGAAGCGTCCCTGTGGAAGAGGCCACCCTGAAAGTGGAGAGTTCCTCCTGGGACACCGTCTTGGCCTGAGGGCTGAAGGGTCCCTGTGGAAGAGGCCACCTGGGAAGTGGAGAGTTCCTCCTCGGACACTCTCTTGGCCTGAGAACTGAAGGGTCCCTGTGGAAGAGGCCACACGGAAATGGAGAGTTCCTCCTGGGACACCCTGTTTGGCCTGAGGGCTGAATGGTCTCTGTGGAAGAGACCACCCGGAAAGTGGAGAGTTCCTCCTCGGGCCCCCTGTTGGCCTGAGGGCTGAAGGGTCCCTGTGGAAGAGGCCACCCTGAAAGTGGAGAGTTCCTCCTGGGACACCCTCTTGGCCTGAGGGCTGAAAGGTCCTTGTGGAACAGGCCACCTGGGAAGTGGAGAGTTCCTCCTGGGACACCATCTTGGCCTGAGAACTGAAGAGTCCCTGTGGAAGAGGCCACCCGAAAATGGAGAGTTCCTCCTGGGCCACCCTCTTTGGCCTGAGGGCTGAAGGGTCCCTGTGGAAGAGGCCACCCGGAAAGTGGAGAGTTCCTCCTGGGACACCCTCTTTGGCCTGAGGGCTGAAGGGTCCCTGTGGAAATGGCCACCCGGAAATGCAGAGTTCCTCCTGGGACACCGTCTTTGGCCTGAGGGCTGAAGGGTCCCTGTGGAAATGGCCACCCGGAAATGCAGAGTTCCTCCTGGGACACCGTCTTTGGCCTGAGGGCTGAAGGGTCTCTGTGGAAGAGGCCACCCGAAAAGTTTAGAGTTCCTCCTGGGACACCCTCTTTGGCCTGAGGGCTGAAGCGTCCCTGTGGAAGAGGCCACCCTGAAAGTGGAGAGTTCCTCCTGGGACACCGTCTTGGCCTGAGGGCTGAAGGGTCCCTGTGGAAGAGGCCACCTGGGAAGTGGAGAGTTCCTCCTCGGACACTCTCTTGGCCTGAGAACTGAAGGGTCCCTGTGGAAGAGGCCACACGGAAATGGAGAGTTCCTCCTGGGACACCCTGTTTGGCCTGAGGGCTGAATGGTCTCTGTGGAAGAGGCCACCCGGAAAGTGGAGAGTTCCTCCTCGGGCCCCCTGTTGGCCTGAGGGCTGAAGGGTCCCTGTGGAAGAGGCCACCCTGAAAGTGGAGAGTTCCTCCTGGGACACCCTCTTGGCCTGAGGGCTGAAAGGTCCCTGTGGAACAGGCCACCTGGGAAGTGGAGAGTTCCTCCTGGGACACCATCTTGGCCTGAGAACTGAAGAGTCCCTGTGGAAGAGGCCACCCGGAAATGGAGAGTTCCTCCTGGGCCACCCTCTTTGGCCTGAGGGCTGAAGGGTCCCTGTGGAAGAGGCCACCCGGAAAGTGGAGAGTTCCTCCTGGGACACCCTCTTTGGCCTGAGGGCTGAAGGGTCCCTGTGGAAATGGCCACCCGGAAATGCAGAGTTCCTCCTGGGACACCGTCTTTGGCCTGAGGGCTGAAGGGTCTCTGTGGAAGAGGCCACCCGAAAAGTTTAGAGTTCCTCCTGGGACACCCTCTTTGGCCTGAGGGCTGAAGGGTCCCTGTGGAAGAGGCCACCCGGAAAGTGAAGAGTTCCTCCTGGGACACCCTCTTTGGCCTGAGGGCTGAAGGGTCCCTGTGGAAGAGGCCACCCGGAAAATGGAGAGTTCCATCTGGGACACCCTTTTGGCCTGAGGGCTGAAGGGTTCCTGTGGAAGGGGCCACCTGGGAAGTGGAGAGTTCCTCCTGGGACACCCTCTTGGTCTGAGAGCTGAAGGGTCCCTATGGAAGAGGCCACCCGGAAATGGAGAGTTCCTCCTGGGACACCCTCTTTGGCCAGAGGACTGAAGAGTCCCTGTGGAAGAGGCCACCCGAAAATGGAGAGTTCCTCCTGGGCCACCCTCTTTGGCCTGAGGGCTGAAGGGTCCCTGTGGAAGAGGCCACCTGGGAAGTGGAGAGTTCCTCCTGGCAAACACCTCCCTTGGCCTTTCGTGCGGCACTGCAGGCAGGCTTGGGCAGAAAACATGCAACCTCAAGACCACTGTCAGGGGATGTCAACTGCAAGGGCACCCAGGACCCGGATGCATCCATCCTGACATGGCATTTTCTGTCCTTTTGGACCATGGGGCTGGGCTCCCTTGCATGAGCGCAAGGTGCCCAGGTCCCCTGGATGCGGGGGCCAATTTCCAAGGCTTGTCAAGATCTCCTGGGACGCGCCACCGGGGGCTCGATGGGCCCCAGGGAAGAACCCTGTGGGACCCTTGGATCTGGAGCAATGCCCACCTGGGCAGGACGGTGGAATTGGGAGATTTAGCAGAGCACATCTCCCCACCATCATGGAGGACCCTGCTGAGCCCCGTGGAAGGCGACCACTGTCCCACCCTGGCCCAGGTAAGGGAAACTTGGGCCCCAGGGACCCACCGCAAAAGGTGCCCCCGGGATTCTGAGCCCTGTGGGTGAGCGCCCCTCTCCCAGGGGCGCTCATTCTCCAGGGTTCCTTGGGGGTGGAGCACCCTCGGCCCCCAGCACTCAGCCTGCTGGGGTCCTGGGGGTGAGCGCCCGTCACCCAACAGGGCCCCAGCGGCCCTGAGTGTGCAGGGGTGCCACCCTGGCCCTCCTGGGACCAAGCTTCCCTAGTTCCTAGGGGTGAGCGCTCCTCCCTTCGGCAGGGCTAGGCCTTGCCTGCTGGTTGTGGGTGATCGCCCCAGGCAGCAGCCTCCAGTCCCCAGGACTCTCTGGGCCATGCTGGTGAGTGCCCCTCGCCCTGCAGTGCTCAGTGCGCCCTGGGTGCTGCAGGTTCCTGCTTGGAGGCCCCCCACCCCCACACCAGTGTCACAGCCCTGTTCCCTTTCCCCAGGGTCCTGATAGGGAAGGGCCCCTGGGTCCTTAGCATTCCTTCTGCAAAGCGGCCTGCAGGTGAGAACCCCTCACCCCTCAGTGCCCAGTGTCCTCGGGGTCCTTTGGCTGAGCCGCGTGTCTTGCGGGGGCTTGGGGGGCGCCCAGCAGGCTTCCTTGTCCTCAGGGGCCTGCGGGTGAGCGCTCCTCGCACGAGGGTCCTTGGTGTGCCCGAGCCTCTGGGGCGAGCTCCCCAGGCGCGCCAGGGACCAGTGAGCCCTGGGGCCCTCGGGTGAGTGCCCCTCGCCCGATGGTCCCCAGTGTCCTCTGTGTCCTGAGGCTGAGCGCCCCTGGCTCAGACCACTCTGGGTCCTATGGGTGAGCGCCCCTCGCCCAGCAGTGCCCAGTGGGTCTCCTCTGGGGCCCGTGGGTGGCGCCACTCCCTCGCCAGTGCTCAGTATGACCTGGGCCCTGTGGGGGAGCGCCCGTCGCGTGCCAGGGCCCAGTCTCCTCTGAGCCCTAATGCCACCTGGTGCCTGGGGAGTGAACTGTGTGGGTGGGGCCTTTCCCTCCTGGCCTGAGACACTCTCTTTGGCCTGAGGGCTGAAGGGTCCATGTGGAAGAGGCCACGCAGGGAGTGGAGAGTTCCTCCTGGGACACCCTCTTTGGCCTGAGGGCTGAAGGGTCCCTGTGGAAGAGGCCACCTGGAAAGGGGAGAGTTTCTCCTGGGACACTTCTTGGCCTGAGGGCTGAAGGGTCCCTGTGGAAGAGGCCACCCGGAAATGGAGAGTTCCTCCTTGGACACCCTCTTTTGCCTGAGGGCTGAAGGGTCCCTGTGGAAGAGGCCACCTGGGAAGTGGAGAGTTCCTCCTGGGACACCCTCTTGGCAAGAGAACTGAAGGGTCCCTGTGTAGGAGGCCACCCAGAAATGGAGAGTTCCTCCTGGGACACCCTCTTTGGCCTGACGGCTGAAGGGTCCCTGTGGAAGAGGCCACCCGGAAAAGCAGAGTTCCTCCTGGGACACCCTCTTTGGCTTGAGGGATGAAGGGTCCCTGTGGAAGAGGCCAAGTGGAAAGGGCAGAGTTCCTCCTTTGACACCCTCTTTGGCCTGAGGGCTGAAGGGTCCCTGTGGAAGAGGCCCCTCCGAAAGTGGAGAGTTCCTCCTGGGACACCCTCTTTGGCCTGAGTGCTGAAGGGTCCCTGTGGAAGAGGCCACCCGGAAATGCAGAGTTCCTCCTGGGACACCCTCTTTGGCCTGAGGGCTGAAGGGTCCCTGTGGAAGAGGACACCCGGAAAGTGGAGAGTTCCCCCTGGGACACCCTCTTTGGCCTGAGTTCTGAAGGGTCTCTGTGGAAGAAGCCACCTGGAAAGTGGAGAGTTCCTTCTTGGATACCCTCTTGGCCTGAGGGCTGATGGGTCCCTGTGGAAGAGACCACCCGGAAATTGAGAGTTCCTCCTGGGACACCCTTTTGTCCTGAGGGCTGAAGGGTCCCTGTGGAAGAGGCCACCCAGAGAGTGGAGAGTTCCTCCTGGGACACCCTCTTTGCCTGAGGGCTGAAGGGTCCCTGTGGAAGAGGCCACCCGGAAATGGAGAATTCCTCCTGGGACACCCTCTTTGGCCTGAGGGCTGAAGGGTCCCTGTGGAAGAGGCCACCCGGAAATGGAGAGTTCCTCCTGGGACACCCTATTTGGCCTGAGGGATGAAGGGTCCCTGTGGAAGAGGCCACCAGGAAAGTGGAGAGTTCCTCCTTGGACACCCTCCTGGCCTGAGGGCTGAAGGGTCCCTGTGGAAGAGGCCACCCGGAAAATGGAGAGTTCCATCTGGGACACCCTTTTGGCCTGAGGGCTGAAGGGTTCCTGTGGAAGGGGCCACCTGGGAAGTGGAGAGTTCCTCCTGGGACACCCTCTTGGTCTGAGAGCTGAAGGGTCCCTGTGGAAGAGGCCACCCAGAAATGGAGAGTTCCTCCTGGTACTCCCTCTTTGGCCAGAGGACTGAAGAGTCCCTGTGGAAGAGGACACCCGGAAAGTGGAGAGTTCCTCCTGGGACACCCTCTTTGGCCTGAGGGCATAAGGGTCCCTGTGGAAGAGGCCACCCGGAAATGGAGAGTTCCTCCTGGGACACCCTCTTTGGCCAGAGGGCTGAAGGGTCCCTGTGGAAGAGGCCACCTGGAAAGTGGAGAGTTCCTCCTGGACACCCTCTTTGGCATGAGGGCTGAAGGGTCCCTGTGGATGTGGCCACGCGGAAAATGGAGAGTTCCATCTGGTACACCCTTTTGGCCTGAAGGCTGAAGGGTCCTTGTGGAAGGGGCCACCTGGGAAGTGTAGAGTTCCTCCTGGGACACCGTCTTTTGCCTGAGGGCTGAAGGGTCCCTGTGGAAGAGGCCACCCGGAAATGGAGAGTTCCTCCTGGGACACCCTCTTTGGCCAGAGGACTGAAGAGTCCCTGTGGAACAGGACACCCGGAAAGTGGAGAGTTCCTCCTGGGACACCCTCTTTGGCCTGAGGGCTGAAGGGTCCCTGTGGACGAGTCCACCAGGAAAGTGGAGAGTTCCTCCTGGGACACCTTCTTTGCCTGAGGGCTGAAGGGTCCCTGTGGAAGAGGCCACCCAGAAATGGAGAGTTCCTCCTGGGACACCCTCTTTGGCCTGAGGGCTGAAGGGTCCTTGTGGAAGAGGCCACCCGGAAAGTGGAGAGTTCCTCCTGGGACACCCTCTTGGCCTGAGGGCTGAAGGGTCCCTGTGGAAGAGGCCACCTGGGAAGTGGAGCGTTCCTCCTGGGACACCCTCTTGGCCTGAGAACTGAAGAGTCCCTGTGGAAGAGGCCACCCGGTAATGGAGAGTACCTCCTGGGACACCCTCTTTGGCCTGAGGGCTGAAGGGTCCCTGTGGAAGAGGCCACCCGGAAAACGAGAGTTCCTCCTGCGACACCCTCTTTGGCCAGAGGGCTGAAGGGTCCCTGTGGAAGAGGCCACCCGGAAAGTGGAGAGTTCCTCCTGGGACACCCTCTTTTGCCTGAGGGCTGAAGTGTCCCTGTGGAAGAGGCCACCCGGAAAGTGGAGAGTTCCTCCTGGGACACCCTGCTGGCCTGAGGGCTGAAGGGTCCCTGTGGAAGAGGCCACCTGGGAAGTGGAGAGTTCCTCCTGGCAAACACCTCCCTTGGCCTTTGGTGCGTCCCTGCAGGCAGGCTTGTGCAGAAAACCTGCAACCTCAAGACCACTGTCAGGGGATGTCAACTGCAAGGGCACCCAGGACCCGGATGCATCCAGCCTGACATGGCATTTTCTGTCCTTTTGGACCATTGGGCTGTGCTCCCTTGCATGAGCGCAAGGTGCCCAGGTCCCCTGGATGCGGCGGCCAATTTCCAATTCTTGTCAGGATCTCCTGGGACGCACCACCGGGGGCTCGATGGGCCCCAGGGAAGAACCCTGTGGGACCCTTGGATCTGGAGCAATGCCCACCTTTGCAGGACGGTGGAGGGGGGAGATTTGGCAGGGAACATCTGTCCACCGTCATGTAGGACCCTGCTGAGCCCCGTGAAAGGGGACCACTGTCCCACCCTGGCCCAGGTAAGTGAGACTTGAGGCCGAGGGACCCTCCGCAAAAGGTGCCCCCGGGATTCTGAGCCCTGTGGGTGAGCGCCCCTCTCCCAGGGGCGCTCATTCTCCAGGGTTCCTGGGGGTAGAGCACCCTCGGCCCCCAGCGCTCAGGCTGCTGTGGTCCTGGGGGTGAGCGCCCCTCATCCAGCAGGGCCCCTGAGGCCCTGAGTGTGGAGGGGAGCCACCCTGGCCCTCCTGGGACCAGGCTTCCCTAGTTCCTAGGGTTGAGCGCCCCTCCCTTTGGCAGGGCTGGGTCTGGCCTGCTGGATATGGTGAGCGCCCCAGGTGGCAGCCTCCAGTCCCCAGGACTCTCTGGGCCCTGCTGGTGAGTGCTCCTTGCCCGAGGGTCCTTGGTGTGCCCGGGCCTCCGGGGCGAGCCCCCAGGCACGCCAGGGACCGGTGAGCTCTGGGGCCCTCGGGTGATCGCCCCTCGCCCGATGGTCCCCAGTGTCCTCTGTGTCCTGAGGCTGAGCGCCCGTGGCTCAGACCCCTCTGGGTCCTATGGGTGAGCACCCCTCGCCCAGCAGTGCCCAGTGGGTATACTCTGGGGCCCGTGGGTCGCGCCCTTCCCTCGCCAGTGGTCAGTATGCCCTGGGCCCTGTGGGGGAGCGCCCCTCGTCTGCCAGGGCCCAGTCTCCTCTGAGCCCAAATGCCACCTGGTGACTGGGGAGTGAACTGTGTGGGTGGGGCATTTCCCTCCTGGCCTGGGACACCCTCTTGGCCTGAGGGCTGAAGGGTCCCTGTGGAAGAGGCCACCCGGAAATGGAGAGTTCCTCCTGGGACACCCTCCTTGGCCTGAGGGCTGAAGGGTCCCTGTGGAAGAGGACACCAGGAAAGTGGAGAGTTCCTCCTGGGACACCCTCTTGTCCTGAGGGCTGAAGGGTCCCTGTGGAAGAGGCCACCTGGGAAGTGGAGTGTTCATCCTGGGACACTCTCCTGGCCTGAGGGCTGAAGGGTCCCTGTGGAAGAGGCCACCCGTAAAGTGGAGAGTTCCTCCAGGGGAATCCTCTTGGCCTGAGGGCTGAATGGTCCATGTGGAAGAGGCCACCTGGGAAGTGTAGAGTTCCTCCTGGGACACCCTCTTGGCCTGAGAACTGAAGGGTCCCTGTGGAAGAGGCCACCCGGAAATGGAGAGTTCCTCCTCGGACACCCTCTTGGCCTGAGGGCTGAATGGTCCCTGTGAAAGAGGCCACCCGGAAAGTGGTGAGTTCCTCCTGGGACACCCTCTTGGCCTGAGGTCTGAGGGGTCCCTGTGGAAGAGGCCACCCGGAAATGGAGAGTGCCTCCTGGGACACCCTCTTTGGCCTGAGGACTGAAGGGTCCCTGTGGAAGAGGCCACCCAGAGAGTGGAGAGTTCCTCCTTGGACACCCTCTTTGGCCTGAGGGCTGAATGGTCCCTGTGGAAGAGGCCACCCGGAAAGTGGTGAGTTCCTCCTCGGACACCCTCTTGGCCTGATGGCTGAAGGGTCCCTGTGGAAGAGGCCACCCAGAGAGTGGAGAATTCCTCCTGGGACACCCTCTTTGGCCTGAGGGCTGAAGGTTCCCTGTGGAAGAGGCCACCTGGAAATGGAGAGTTCCTCCTGGGACACCCTCTTTGGCCTGAGGTCTGAAGGGTCCCTGTGGAAGAGGCCACCCGGAAATTGAGAGTTCCTCCTGGGACACCCTCTTTGGCATGAGGGCTGAAGCGTCCCTGTGGAAGAGGCCACCCTGAAAGTGGAGAGTTCCTCCTGGGACACCGTCTTGGCCTGAGGGCTGAAGGGTCCCTGTGGAAGAGGCCACCTGGGAAGTGGAGAGTTCCTCCTCGGACACCCTCTTGGCCTGAGAACTGAAGGGTCCCTGTGGAAGAGGCCACACGGAAATGGAGAGTTCCTCCTGGGACACCCTGTTTGGCCTGAGGGCTGAATGGTCTCTGTGGAAGAGGCCACCCGGAAAGTGGAGAGTTCCTCCTCGGGCCCCCTGTTGGCCTGAGGGCTGAAGGGTCCCTGTGGAAGAGGCCACCCTGAAAGTGGAGAGTTCCTCCTGGGACACCCTCTTGGCCTGAGGGCTGAAAGGTCCCTGTGGAACAGGCCACCTGGGAAGTGGAGAGTTCCTCCTGGGACACCATCTTGGCCTGAGAACTGAAGAGTCCCTGTGGAAGAGGCCACCCGGAAATGGAGAGTTCCTCCTGGGCCACCCTCTTTGGCCTGAGGGCTGAAGGGTCCCTGTGGAAGAGGCCACCCGGAAAGTGTAGAGTTCCTCCTGGGACACCCTCTTTGGCCTGAGGGCTGAAGGGTCCCTGTGGAAATGGCCACCCGGAAATGCAGAGTTCCTCCTGGGACACCGTCTTTGGCCTGAGGGCTGAAGGGTCTCTGTGGAAGAGGCCACCCGAAAAGTTTAGAGTTCCTCCTGGGACACCCTCTTTGGCCTGAGGGCTGAAGGGTTCCTGTGGAAGAGGCCACCCGGAAAGTGAAGAGTTCCTCCTGGGACACCCTCTTTGGCCTGAGGGCTGAAGGGTCCCTGTGGAAGAGGCCACCCGGAAAATGGAGAGTTCCATCTGGGACACCCTTTTGGCCTGAGGGCTGAAGGGTTCCTGTGGAGGGGCCACCTGGGAAGTGGAGAGTTCCTCCTGGGACACCCTCTTGGTCTGAGAGCTGAAGGGTCCCTATGGAAGAGGCCACCCGGAAATGGAGAGTTCCTCCTGGGACACCCTCTTTGGCCAGAGGACTGAAGAGTCCCTGTGGAAGAGGACACCCGGAAAGTGTAGAGTTCCTCCAGGACACCCTCTTTGGCGTGAGGGCTGAAGGGTCCCTGTGGACGAGTCCACCAGGAAAGTGGAGAGTTCCTCCTGGGACACCTTCTTGGCCTGAGGGCTGAAGGGTCCCTGTGGAAGAGGCCACCCTGAAAGTGGAGAGTTCCTCCTGGGACACCCTCTTTGGCCTGAGGGCTGAAGGGTCCCTGTGGAAGAGGCCACCTGGAAATGGAGAGTTCCTCCTGGGACACCCTCTTTGGCCTGAGGGATGAAGGGTCCCTGTGGAAGAGGCCACCTGGGAAGTGGAGAGTTCCTCCTGGGACACCCTCTTTGGCCTGAGGGCTGAAGGGTCCCTGTGGAAGAGGCCACCTTGAAAGTGGAGAGTTCCTCCTGGGACACCCTCCTTGGCCTGAGGTCTGAAGGGTCCCTGTGGAAGAGGCCACCTGGGAAGTGGAGAGTTCCTCCTGGGACACCCTCTTTGGCCTGAGGACTGAAGGGTCCCTGTGGAAGAGGCCATCCGGAAATGGAGAGTTCCTCCTCGGACCCCCTGTTGGCCTGAGGGCTGAAGGGTCCCTGTGGAAGAGGCCACCCTGAAAGTGGAGATTTCCTCCTGGGACACCCTCTTGGCCTCAGGGCTGAATGGTCCCTGTGGAAGAGGCCACCTGGGAAGTGGAGAGTTCCTCCTGGGACACCGTCTTGGCCTGAGAACTGAAGAGTCCCCGTGAAAGAGGCCACCCGGAAATGGAGAGTTCCTCCTGGGACACCGTCTTTTGCCTGAGGGCTGAAGGGTCCCTGTGGAAGAGGTCACCCGGAAAGTGGAGATTTCCTCCTGGGACACCCTCTTTGGCCTGAGGGCGGAATGGTCCCTGTGGAAGAGGCCACCGGAAAGTGGAGAGTTCCTCCTTGGACACACTCTTTGGCCTGAGGGCTGAAGGGTCCCTGTGGAAGAGGTCACCCGGAAATGGAGAGTTCCTCCTGGGACACCCTCTTTGGCCTGAGGGCTGAAGGGTCCCTGTGGAATAGGCCACCCGGAAATGCAGAGTTCCTCCTGGGACACCCTCTTTGGCCTGAGGGCTGAAGGGTCCCTGTGGAAGAGGCCACCTGGGAAGTGGAGAGTTCCTCCTGGCAAACACCTCCGTTGGCCTTTGGTGTGGCCCTGCAGGCAGGCTCGTGCAGAAAACCTGCAACCTCAAGACCACTGTCAGGGGATGTCAACTGCAAGGGCACCCAGGACCCGGATGCATCCAGCCTGACATGGCATTTTCTGGCGTTTTGGAACATGGGGCTGTGCTCCCTTGCATGAGCGCAAGGTCCCCAGGTCCCCTGGATGCGGGGGCCATTTTCCAAGGCTTGTCAGGATCTCCTGGGACGGGCCACCGGGGGCTCGATGGGCCCCAGGGAAGGACCCTGTTTGACCCTTTGATCTGGAGCAATGCCCACCTTGGCAGGACGGTGGAGGGGGGAGATTTGGCAGAGGACATCTCCCCACCGTCATGGAGGACCCTGCTGAGCCCCGTGAAAGGGGACCACTGTCCCACCCTGTCCCAGGTAAGTGAGACTTGGGGCCGAGGGACCCTCCGCAAATGGTGCCCCCGGGATTCTGAGCCCTGTGGGTGAGCTCCGCTCTCCCAGGGGCGCAGATTCTCCAGGGTTCCTGGGGGTGGAGCACCTTCGGCCCCCAGCGCTCAGGCTGCTGGGGTCCTGGGGGTGAGCGCCCCTCACCCAGCAGGGCCCCAGCAGCCCTGAGTGTGGATGGGATCCACCATGGCCCTCCTGGGACCAGGCTTCCCTAGTTCCTAGGGGTGAGCGCCCCTCCCTTCTACAGGGCTGGGCCTGGCCTGCTGGCTGTGGGTGAGCGCCCCAGGCAGCAGCCTCCAGTCCCCAGGACACTCTGGGCCCTGCTGGTGAGTGCCCCTTGCCCTGCAGTGCTCAGTGCACCCTGGGCGCTGCAGGTTCCTGCTTGGAGGCCCCCCACCCCCACACCAGTGTCACAGCCCTGTTCCCTTTCCCCAGGGTCCTGCTAGGGTAGGGCCACTGGGTCCTTAGCATTCCTTCTGCACTGCGGCCTGCAGGTGAGCGCCCCACACCCATCAGTGCCCAGTGTCCTCGGGGTTCTTTGGCTGAGCCTCCTGTCTTGCGGGGGCTTGGGGGTCGCCCAGCAGGCTTCCTTGTCCTCAGGGGCCTGCGGGTGTGCGCTCCTCGCCCTAGGGTCCTTGGTGTGCCCGGGCCTCTGGGGCGAGCCCCCCAGGCATGCCAGGGACCAGTGAGCTATGGGGCCCTCGGGTGAGCGCCCCTATCCCGAGGGTCCCCAGTGTCCTCTGTGTCCTGAGGCTGAGCTCCCCTGGCTCAGACCCCTCTGGGTCTTATGGGTGAGCGCCCCTCGCACAGCAGTGCCCAGTGGGTCTCCTCTGGGGACCGTTGGTGGCGCCCCTCGCTCGCCAGTGCTCAGTATGCCCTGGGCCCTGTGGGGGAGTGCCCTCGCCTGCCAGGGCCTAGTATCCGCTGAGCTGTAATGCCACCTGGTGCCTGGGGAGTGAACTGTGTGGGTGGGGCATTTCCCTCCTGGCCTGGGACACCCTCTTGGCCTGAGGGCTGAAGGGTCCCTGTGGAAGAGGCCACCCAGAAATGGAGGGTTCCTCCCGGGACACCCTCTTTGGCCTGAGGGCTGAAGCGTCCCTGTGGAAGAGGCCACCTGGGAAGTGGAGAGTTCCTCCTGGGACACCGTCTTTTGCCTGAGGGCTGAAGGGTCCCAGTGGAAGAGGCCACCCGGAAAGTGGAGAGTTCCTCCTCGGACACCCTCTTGGCCTGTGGGCTGAAGGGTCCCTGTGGAAGAGGCCACCCGGAAATGGAGAGTTCCTCCTGGGACACCCTCTTTGGCCTGAGGGCCGAAGGGTCCCTGTGGAAGAGGCCACCCGGAAATGGAGAGTTCCTCCTGGGACACCCTCTTTGGCCTGAGGACTGAAGGGTCCCTGTGGAAGAGGCCACCCTGAAAGTGGAGAGTTCCTCCTGGGACACCCTCTTTGGCCTGAGGGCTGAAGGGTCCCTGTGGAAGAGGCCACCTGGGAAGTGGAGAGTTCCTCCTGGGACACCCTCTTGGCCTGAGAACTGAAGGGTCCCTGTGGAAGAGGCCACCCGGAAACGGAGAGTTCCTCCTGGGACACCCTCTTTGGCCTGAGGGCTGAAGGGTCCCTGTGGAAGAGGCCACCCGGAAAGTGGTGAGTTCCTCCTGGGACACCCTCTTTTGCCTGAGGGCTGAGGGGTCCCTGTGGAAGAGGCCACCCGGAAATGGAGAGTGCCTCCTGGGACACCCTCTTTGGCCTGAAGGCTGAAGGGTCTCTGTGGAATAGGCCACCCTGAAAGTGGAGAGTTCCTCCTGGGACACCCTCTTGGCCTCAGGGCTGAATGGTCCCTGTGGAAGAGCCACCTGGGAAGTGGAGAGTTCCTCCTGGGTCACCCTCTTGGCCTGAGAACTGAAGAGTCCCTGTGGAAGAGGCCACCCGGAAATGGAGAGTTCCTCCTGGGACACCCTCTTTGGCCTGAGGGCCGAAGGGTCCCTGTGGAAGAGGCCACCCGGAAATGGAGAGTTCCTCCTGGGACACCCTCTTTGGCCTGAGGACTGAAGGGTCCCTGTGGAAGAGGCTACCCGGAAATGGAGAGTTCCTCCTCGGACACCCTCTTGGCCTGAGGGCTGAATGGTCCCTGTGGAAGAGGCCACCCGGAAAGTGAAGAGTTCCTCCTGGGACACCCTCTTTGGCCCGAGGGCTAAAGGTTCCCTGTGGTAGAGGCCACCCAGAGAGTGGAGAGTTCCTCCTCGGACACCCTTTTGGCCTGAGGCCTGAAGGGTCCCTGTGGAAGAGGCCACCCGGAAATGGAGAGTTCCTCCTGGGACACCCTCTTTGGCATGAGGGCTGAAGGGTCCCTGTGGAAGAGGCCACCGTGAAAGTTGAGAGTTCGTCCCCGGACCCCCTGTTGGCTTGAGGGCTGAAGGGTCCCAGTTTAAGAGGCCACCCGGAAAGTGGAGAGTTCCTCCTGGGACACCCTCTTTGGCCTGAGGACTGAAGGGTCCCTGTGGAAGAGGCCACCTGGGAAGTGGAGAGTTCCTCCTCGGACACCCTCTTGGCCTGAGAACTGAAGGGTCCCTGTGTAAGAGGCCACACGGAAATGGAGAGTTCCTCCTGGGACACCTCTTTGGCCTGAGGGCTGAATGGTCTTTGTGGAAGAGGCCACCCGGAAAGTGGAGAGTTCCTCCTCGGGGCCCTGTTGGCCTGAGGGCTGAAGGGTCCCTGTGGAAGAGGCCACCCTGAAAGTGGAGAGTTCCTCCTGGGACACCCTCTTGGCCTGAGGGCTGAAAGGTCCCTGTGGAACAGGCCACCTGGGAAGTGGAGAGTTCCTCCTGGGACACCATCTTGGCCTGAGAACTGAAGAGTCCCTGTGGAAGAGGCCACCGGAAATGGAGAGTTCCTCCTGGGACACCCTCTTTGGCCTGAGGACTGAAGGGTCCCTGTGGAAGAGGCCACCCTTAAAGTGGAGAGTTCCTCCAGGGGAACCCTCTTGGGCTGAGGGCTGAATGGTCCATGTGGAAAAGGCCACCTGGGAAGTGTAGAGTTCCTCCTGGGACACCCTCTTGGCCTGAGAACTGAAGGGTCCCTGTGGAAGAGGCCACCCGGAAATGGAGAGTTCCTCCTCGGACACCCTCTTGGCCTGAGGGCTGAATGGTCCCTGTGGAAGAGGCCACCCTGAAAGTGGAGAGTTCCTCCTGGGACACCCTCTTTGGCCCAAGGGCTAAAGGTTCCCTGTGGTAGAGGCCACCCAGAGAGTGGAGAGTTCCTCCTGGGTCACCCTCTTGGCCTGAGGCCTGAAGTTTCCCTGTGGAAGAGGCCACACGGAAATGGAGAGTTCCTCCTGGGACACCCTCTTTGGAATGAGGGGTGAAGGGTCCCTGTGGAAGAGGCCACCGTGAAAGTGGAGAGTTCCTCCCCGGACACCCTGTTGGCCTGAGGGCTGAAGGGTCCCAGTTTAAGGGGCCACCCGGAAAGTGGAGAGTTCCTCCTGGGATACCCTCCTGGCCTGAGGTCTCAAGGGTCCCTGTGGAACAGGCCACCTGGGAAGTGGAGAGTTCCTCCTGGGACACCCTTTTGGCCTGAGGGCTGAAGGGTCCCTGTGGAAGAGGCCACCCGGAAAGTGGAGAGTTCCTCCTGGGATACCCTCTTTGGCCTGAGGGCTGAAGGGTCCCTGTGGAAGAGGCCACCCGGTAAGTGGATAGTTCCTCCTGGGACACCCTCTTTCGCCTGAGGGCCGAAAGGTCCCTGTGGAAGAGGCCACCTGGGAAGTGGAGAGTTCCTCCTGGGACACCGTGTTTGGCCTGAGAGCTGAAGTATCTCTGTGGAAGAGGCAACCAAGAAATGGAGAGTTCCTCCTGGGACACCCTCTTGGCCTGAGAAAGGAAGGGTCCCTGTGAAAGAGGCCACCCGGAAAGTGGAGAGTTCTTCCTGGGACACCGTCTTTTGCCTGAGGGCTGAAGGATCCCTGTGAAAGAGGCCACCCGGAAAGTGGTGAGTTCCTCCTGGGACACCCTCTTGGCCTGAGGGCTGAGGGGTCCTTGTGGAAGAGGCCACCCGGAAATGGAGAGTGCCTCCTGGGACACCCTCTTTGGTCTGAGGACTGAAGGGTTCCTGTGGAAGAGGCCACCCAGAGAGTGGAGAGTTCCTCCTGGGACACCCTCTTTGGTCTGAGGGCTGAAGGGTCCCTGTGGAAGAGGCCACCCGGAAAGTGGTGAGTTCCTCCTCGGACACCCTCTTGGCCTGATGGCTGAAGGGTCCCTGTGGAAGAGGCCACCCAGAGAGTGGAGAGTTCCTCCTGGGACACCCTCTTTGGCCTGAGGGCTGAAGGGTCCCTGTGGAAGAGGCCACCCGGAAATGGAGAGTTCCTCCTGGGACACCCTCTTTGGCCTGAGGTCTGAAGGGTCCCTGTGGTAGGGGCCACCCGGAAATTGAGAGTTCCTCCTGGGACACCCTCTTTGGCCTGAGGGCTGAAGCGTCCCTGTGGAAGAGGCCACCCTGATAGTGGAGAGTTCCTCCTGGGACACCGTCTTGGCCTGAGGGCTGAAGGGTCCCTGTGGAAGAGGCCACCTGGGAAGTGGAGAGTTCCTCCTCGGACACCCTCTTGGCCTGAGAACTGAAGGGTCCCTGTGGAAGAGGCCACACGGAAATGGAGAGTTCCTCCTGGGATACCCTGTTTGGCCTGAGGGCTGAATGGTCTTTGTGGAAGAGGCCACCCGGAAAGTGGAGAGTTCCTCCTCGGGCCCCCTGTTGGCCTGAGGGCTGAAGGGTCCCTGTGGAAGAGGCCACCCTGAAAGTGGAGAGTTCCTCCTGGGACACCCTCTTGGCCTGAGGGCTGAAAGGTCCCTGTGGAACAGGCCACCTGGGAAGTGGAGAGTTCCTCCTGGGACACCATCTTGGCCTGAGAACTGAAGAGTCCCTGTGGAAGAGGCCACCCGGAAATGGAGAGTTCCTCCTGGGCCACCCTCTTTGGCCTGAGGGCTGAAGGGTCCCTGTGGAAGAGGCCACCCGGAAAGTGGAGAGTTCCTCCTGGGACACCCTCTTTGGCCTGAGGGCTGAAGGGTCCCTGTGGAATAGGCCACCCGGAAATGCAGAGTTCCTCCTGGGACACCCTCTTTGGCCTGAGGGCTGAAGGGTCTCTGTGGAAGAGGCCACCCGAAAAGTTTAGAGTTCCTCCTGGGACATCCTCTTTGGCCTGAGGGCTGAAGGGTCCCTGTGGAAGAGGCCACCCGGAAAGTGAAGAGTTCCTCCTGGGACACCCTCTTTGGCCTGAGTTCTGAAGGGTCCCTGTGGAAGAGGCCACCCGGAAAATGGAGAGTTCCATCTGGGACACCCTTTTGGCCTGAGGGCTGAAGTGTCCCTGTGGAAGAGGCCACCCGGTAATGGAGAGTTCCTCCTCGGACACCCTCTTGGCCTGAGGGCTGAACGGTCCCTGTGGAAGAGGCCACCCGGAAATGGAGAGTTCGTACTGGGACACCCTCTTTGGCGTGAGGGCTGAAGGGTCCCTGTGGAAGAGGCCACCGGAAATGGAGAGTTCCTCCTGGGACACCCTCTTTGGCCTGAGGACTGAAGGGTCCCTGTGGAAGAGGCCACCCTTAAAGTGGAGAGTTCCTCCAGGGGAACCCTCTTGGGCTGAGGGCTGAATGGTCCATGTGGAAGAGGCCACCTGGGAAGTGTAGAGTTCCTCCTGGGACCCCCTCTTGGCCTGAGAACTGAAGGGTCCCTGTGGAAGAGGCCACCCGGAAATGGAGAGTTCCTCCTCGGACACCCTCTTGGCCTGAGGGCTGAATGGTCCCTGTGGAAGAGGCCACCCGGAAAGTGGAGAGTTCCTCCTGGGACACCCTCTTTGGCCCGAGGGCTGAAGGGTCCCTGTGGAAGAGGCCACCCGGTAAGTGGATAGTTCCTCCTGGGACACCTTCTTTCGCCTGAGGGCCGAAAGTTCCCTGTGGAAGAGGCCACACGGAAATGGAGAGTTCCTCCTGGGACACTCTCTTTGGCCTGAGGGCTGAAGGGTCTCTGTGGAAGAGGCCACCCGAAAAGTTTAGAGTTCCTCCTGGGACACCCTCTTTGGCCTGAGGGCTGAAGGGTCCCTGTGGAAGAGGCCACCTGGGAAGTGGAGAGTTCCTCCTCGGACACCCTCTTGGCCTGAGAACGGAAGAGTCCCTGTGGAAGAGGTCACACGGTAATGGAGAGTACCTCCTGGGACACCCTCTTTGGCCTGAGGGCTGAAGGGTCCCTGTGGAAGAGGCCACCTGGGAAGTGGAGAGTTCCTCCTGGCAAACACCTCCCTTGGCCTTTGGTGCGGCACTGCAGGCAGGCTTGGGCAGAAAACATGCAACCTCAAGACCACTGTCAGGGGATGTCAACTGCAAGGGCACCCAGGACCCGGATGCATCCATCCTGACATGGCATTTTCTGTCCTTTTGGACCATGGGGCTGGGCTCCCTTGCATGAGCGCAAGGTGCCCAGGTCCCCTGGATGCGGGGGCCAATTTCCAAGGCTTGTCAAGATCTCCTGGGACGCGCCACCGGGGGCTCGATGGGCCCCAGGGAAGAACCCTGTGGGACCCTTGGATCTGGAGCAATGCCCACCTGGGCAGGACGGTGGAGTTGGGAGATTTAGCAGAGCACATCTCCCCACCGTCATGGAGGACCCTGCTGAGCCCCGTGGAAGGCGACCACTGTCCCACCCTGGCCCAGGTAAGGGAAACTTGGGGCCCAGGGACCCACCGCAAAAGGTGCCCCCGGGATTCTGAGCCCTGTGGGTGAGCACCCCTCTCCCAGGGGCGCTCATTCTCCAGGGTTCCTGGGGGTGGAGCACCCTCGGCCCCCAGCACTCAGCCTGCTGGGGTCCTGGGGGTGAGCGCCCGTCACCCAACAGGGCCCCAGCGGCCCTGAGTGTGCAGGGGTGCCACCCTGGCCCTCCTGGGACCAAGCTTCCCTAGTTCCTAGGGGTGAGCGCTCCTCCCTTCGGCAGGGCTAGGCCTTGCCTGCTGGTTGTGGGTGATCGCCCCAGGCAGCAGCCTCCAGTCCCCAGGACTCTCTGGGCCATGCTGGTGAGTGCCCCTCGCCCTGCAGTGCTCAGTGCGCCCTGGGTGCTGCAGGTTCCTGCTTGGAGGCCCCCCACCCCCACACCAGTGTCACAGCCCTGTTCCCTTTCCCCAGGGTCCTGCTAGGGAAGGGCCCCTGGGTCCTTAGCATTCCTTCTGCAAAGCGGCCTGCAGGTGAGCCCCCCTCACCCCTCAGTGCCCAGTGTCCTCGGGGTCCTTTGGCTGAGCCGCGTGTCTTGCGGGGGCTTGGGGGGCGCCCAGCAGGCTTCCTTGTCCTCAGGGGCCTGCGGGTGAGCGCTCCTCGCACGAGGGTCCTTGGTGTGCCCGAGCCTCTGGGGCGAGCTCCCCAGGCGCGCCAGGGACCAGTGAGCTCTGGGGCCCTCGGGTGAGTGCCCCTCGCCCGATGGTCCCCAGTGTCCTCTGTGTCCTGAGGCTGAGCGCCCCTGGCTCAGACCACTCTGGGTCCTATGGGTGAGCGCCCCTCGCCCAGCAGTGCCCAGTGGGTCTCCTCTGGGGCCCGTGGGTGGCGCCCCTCCCTCGCCAGTGCTCAGTATGACCTGGGCCCTGTGGGGGAGCGCCCGTCGCGTGCCAGGGCCCAGTCTCCTCTGAGCCCTAATGCCACCTGGTGCATGGGGAGTGAACTGTGTGGGTGGGGCCTTTCCCTCCTGGCCTGAGACACTCTCTTTGGCCTGAGGGCTAAAGGGTCCATGTGGAAGAGGCCACGCAGGGAGTGGAGAGTTCCTCCTGGGACACCCTCTTTGGCCTGAGGGCTGAAGGGTCCCTGTGGAAGAGGCCACCTGGAAAGGGGAGAGTTTCTCCTGGGACACTTCTTGGCCTGAGGGCTGAAGGGTCCCTGTGGAAGAGGCCACCCGGAAATGGAGAGTTCCTCCTGGGACACCCTCTTTTGCCTGAGGGCTGAAGGGTCCCTGTGGAAGAGGCCACCTGGGAAGTGGAGAGTTCCTCCAGGGACACCGTCTTTTGCCTGAGGGCTGAAGGGTCCCTGTGGAAGAGGCCACCCAGAAAGTGGAGAGTTCCTCCTGGGACACCCTCTTGGCCTGAGGGCTGAAGGGTCCCTGTGGAAGATGCCACCCGGAAATGGAGAATTCCTCCTGGGACACCCTCTTTGGCCTGAGGGCTGAAGGGTCCCTGTGAAAGAGGCCACCCCGAAACGGAGAGTTCCTCCTGGGACACCCTCTTTGGCCTGAGGGGTGAAGGGTCCCTGTGGAAGAGGCCACCTGGGAAGTGGAGAGTTCCTCCTGGGACACCCTCTTGGCATGAGAGCTGAAGGGTCCCTGTGTAAGAGGCCACCCGGAAATGGAGAGTTCCTCCTGGGACACCCTCTTTGGCCTGACGGCTGAAGGGTCCCTGTGGAAGAGGCCACCCGGAAATTGAGAGTTCCTCCTGGGACACCCTCTTTGGCTTGAGGGCTGAAGGGTCCCTGTGGAAGAGGCCAAGTGGAAAGTGGCAGAGTTCCTCCTGTGACACCCTCTTTGGCCTGAGGGCTGAAGGGTCCCTGTGGAAGAGGCCCCTCGGAAAGTGGAGAGTTCCTCCTGGGACACCCTCTTTGGCCTGAGGCTGGAGGGTCCCTGTGGAAGAGGCCACCCGGAAATGGAGAGTTCCTCCTGGGACACCCTCTTTGGCCTGAGGGCTGAAGGGTCCCTGTGGAAGAGGCCAACCGGAAAGTGGAGAGTTCCTCCTGGGACACCCTCTTTGGCCTGAGGCTGAAGGGTCCCTGTGGAAGAGGCCACCCTGAAAGTGGAGAGTTCCTCCTGGGACACCCTCTTGGCCTGAGGGCTGAAGGGTCCCTGTGGAAGAGGCCACCTGGAAGTGGAGAGTTCCTCCTGGGACACCCTCTTGGCCTGAGAACTGAAGGGTCCCTGTGGAAGAGGCCACCCGGAAATGGAGAGTTCCTCCTGGGACACCCTCTTTGGCCTGAGGGCTGAAGGGTCCCTGTGGAAGAGGCCACCCGGAAAGTGTAGAGTTCCTCCTGGGACACCCTCTTTGCCTGAGGGCTGAAGGGTCCCTGTGGAAGAGGCCACCCGGAAATGGAGAGTT
>NW_026693147.1:0-207480 GCF_021218885.2 Marmota monax
TGAAGCTAAAAGAAATCTTTCTATACTATAAATAATAAAAATAATTTGAATAGCCATGAGAGAGGAAAGACAAAATTGTATTTCTGTACTCTCTACTGAAATAAAGTAACAAAATTGTTGTCATAGGAAAAGGAGGTGATCATTGTTGGAAAAAAGTCTTGAGTGTCAGGCAGTTAATAAATAATAATCCTAGTCATATTTTTCTTGGATATTATAATGTTTATGGTATAACTTAAATTTTTTAATTGTGATTTTTTTTATTCCATCTTGTTCATATTTAATTTTGCACTTAATTTATTTAACTGTACTTTCCAAATTATTCAAGCTTCGGGTTCTAGAAAACCTAGATTTTTTTATATTACTAGAAAATCTAGACCTTCTTT
Organism: Marmota monax; assembly: GCF_021218885.2. Taxonomy (NCBI): domain Eukaryota; kingdom Metazoa; phylum Chordata; class Mammalia; order Rodentia; family Sciuridae; genus Marmota; species Marmota monax. Next base: position 384 of record NW_026693147.1, read on the forward strand.
TGGATTATTTTCTTAAACAAGAGATGGGTTGTATTGATTGTCTTCTTGTAATAATACTGGTGATATTTCCAGGAAAATTATTCAGAATTAAGAACTTGTGACTTGCACTAGCTTTTTCCTTTGGAACTTTAATGTTTAGAAAACACCCTTCTGATTTTAGCCTCATTAACAACATGTTCTGATCAACTGCTACAACTCCATTTAGATTAATGTAGTTAGTAAATACTATAACAGATTGATTAGTATGGCTTTTTAGATACACAGTAAAAGCACAAAATATCTAATTAGAGCTATCTACCCTGTGTATATTCATTTTGCTTGTGATTTAAAATCATTGATAAACCATGGCTTAACTTTAAAAATTTACTTTGTAGTAATTTAAAAATAAATGTATAAAGAATTAATAAGCAAAATCTTTCCACTTGGAGACAACCACTGTCACTTAAAGGCTGGCATAGTTTAAAAATATATGGTGTAGGTTTCTCTTGGTTCTAAACTTGTTAGTAACTTGATATATGACTTTGGGTACACTATTTCCTCACTAAGACTCTTTGTCCTCATCGGGAAAGAGAGGTAATTTATTGTAGAGTTGTCGCAATGATGTGTTTGGAATTTCAAACTAGTTAGTTACAAAGTAGTTTGTAAACTAGGAATTGCCATATAAATAAAATTTTTATGATTGCCTTTAAAAAAGTATAAAGAAATAAATGTTTTTCCTTTTCCCCTTCTTTTTCTTTTTTCCTATTATATCTACAGAGATGACAACAAAAATACCAGCTTGAAAACTTGGGATAAAAATGACTTTAGACCTCAATGTAAAACAACAAAACTAGTGACAAATGATGGAAAAAATTCTTTTCCCGTGAATTTGGGAACTCAGATACCACAGAAACAATTAAGGGTATCTGAAACTCCTGATTTATCTTATCACAGAGAAACTGAGGTTCTCAGACAAATGTGTTCATCAAAAGTTTCTGGCTCCACAGTAAAAGGCCCAGATAAAAACAGTGCATTACAGACATTTAAGCCCAATTTTCAACAAAATCAATTTAAGAAAAAAATGTTGGATGATATTCCAGAAGAAAACACTCTGAAGGTAAACATTTAAATATTAAAGAATGAATGAATGACTTATTTTTATTTTTAAAATGTGAAGTAAATAGCTATTTAGAAAGTTATAGATGTAAGAATATTTGAAATCAATCCCCTAGTATATGTTACTTGATTAGCATAAATATCCAGTTCCATTGGAGGGATGAATATTAGTTTGTAAAATATTTTCTTAGCAGGTAACTGCTCTTTTTCATAAATGCTTCAGAGTTTCCTAGTGGATTCGGTGTTTCACTGCTTACTGATTATTAGCATAACAATTTATTCTTTGCTTTCAGAAATTATCCAACTCTGTTTATCATTCTTACATATTTTTCCCCAACAGAGAACAAAAACATTTTTCTGTAAAGGGCCAAATAATAAGTATTTTTGGCTTCATGGGCCACACTATCTCTGTTGCAATTACACAACGATGTTACTCAACTCTGGCACAGCCATAGACAGTATTTAAATGAATGGGCATGTCAGTGTTCCAGTATAAGTGTAAAGAAACATCAAAGATTAGATTTGGAGTACAGGCCATTGTTTGCTGATTTTTGTTTTATCATCTGGACCTATTCTACTTTACCAACCTCAGTATTTCACATTCCGCTAATTCTTCAATGTGCTAGTCATTCCAAACTCTGCACAGTTCTCCAAACAAACATGGCATGCATTCTAATTAATCCCTGCTTTGGTTTGTATTCTCTATATCTGTACCTCAGCTTCATATTCTCTTTATGCACAGTATTCTACTTATTTTTATAAATGTCTTCTATATAGTATGTGTGCTGGTTATTCTTCCCTTTCTCACTCCCCTGGCCTATTGGATTCTTTATCTCTTCTTCTCTGTACCTTAGAAGGCTGAATCATCTACATAGTACCTCATCCTGGGATTCTTTTACCTGCTGGCTTTTGCTAAAGATCGCCCAATGGGAGTCATTGGGAGGACATCAAAGGGTGGGTGGAGAGGTTGTGTTTTCCCATTTTTCTCCCTACTTAAATGTTGTACTGATGGAAGTGGCTGTGTCCCTACATGACATAGTCTTTTCAGGAGTCCTGCTTTCATGGATTGGATAATTTTATTTCTTTCCTTGTTCTTTCAGCCTGGGAGTGGTAATAATTTCATACTATTGTTAGTCTTTGGGTGCTTAAGTTTGTTTTAGTCCATATATCTGTAAAAACAGTCTTTTCAGTAAGCCATCAGGGTAAATTCTGCTTTTCGAAAGAAAAGAGACTCTCTGGAAACCAGTATAGCATGAGACCAATATAGCATGTTTTATAGTGATTCTCAACTTTATGATTCCTTGTACATAAATGATATGACATAGTCAACTTAGTAACAGTGACATTAATCTTCAACTTTAGTTTTATTAGAATTGTTGTTAGGAGGAAGAAAAGGGGCAAAGTAATTGTATTTTTTTAAAAAGAGTCCCATCAGGTGTTCTTACAAAACTCATCCTGACAAAATTGTCCCCACCCCACCTGAGCTGGGAAGATGAGGTCCAGGAAGAAGCAGTCCATGGAGAGAGGTGCTGTCTGCTAGGAGATAGAACTCAGGAGGAGATGCAGCCATATGCAAGCTTTTGGAAGATAGTTTATTGGAATTAGGGTAATTCATGGCTTTGTATTTGCCAAATTCACATGAAAAGAACATTATGGAGAGAATTGTGGCCAGTGTTTTATCTCAGAAATAACTAGTGCCTTTTTTCATAATTTCTCTAGTCCCTGAGAAACTATGAGGGCTCAGCTGGTCTGTTAATCTATAGGACATTTTTATGACAATTAAAATATCACTCTAAGGAGGGTCTTTTGTTCCACTGTCAGGTTTTATTAGGCTAGTATAAGCTAATAAAACATAATAAAATTATACAGCTCATATTACATTTAAAACATAGATTTGTAACACTTAAGGCTATACCCAGAAAATATACTGGACTTTGGTGTCAACCAAACAAAATTGATCACACAGATCCTTAATATGTGATTATAATTTTTCCCTAAGTGTAAGTTTCTTTGTTTGAACCACTTAACAAGTTTCATCCTCCACAACATGATGAAAATTTTAACAGCAACTAAAATTCATTTTATATTCTTTTGTCAGACACTTGCAATGGTTGAATATAAATAAATCTAACTCCTTTCAAAAAAAATTGTCCCCACCCTTAAAAATTAGTATCTTACATTGTATTCTTAGTTTGATCTGTAAAAATGCTAAACACATTTCTACCTTAGGGTCTTTACACTTCCTATTCTCTCTGCCCCACTTCACCATCCACTAAAAATAATAATCTCTCTCTTTGTCCTTTTATCTTGTTTTTTAAAAATACATAGAATATATCAATTCTTAATGTTATGCTATGTATTTATCTATTGTATGAATCCCCTTTTAGATTATAAAATATGTGAAGGCTGATATCTTGTTAGTTTTGTTCATTATTGCTTCCTTAAAAGCTATGTTTGGCACACGGTAGGTGCCCAGTTAACACTTTTGAAGTGAATCAGTGAATGTGTCTGATTCACCTCCTTGTGTGGAGCACATTGGAGAAAGTGTTTTACTCACAGGTCTATCACAGGATGTGGCACATGATGCTTATTGAATGAATTAACAAATGAATGAGTGGATGAGTGCTGTATAAATGATTCTCTTCTTGATTGCCTCTGAGTGCATCCTGGTTTATCCTTCTATAATATACTAATGATGGTTTTAATTTGGGGAAGTAATTGTATTGAAACTTTTAGTAGTTCTTTTTACATATTTACTTATAAAGACCTAGAATCTTTACATAGAAGGTAAAAGTATATGAAGAGAAATAGAAAGATTTTTCTAATGTTATGTTTTTATTTTTCAAAAGGAAGCCTCATGTCGGTTACAGTTTAAGGAAAAAAATAATTCTCTAAGAATTATTTCTGCAGTTATTGAAAGCATGAAGTATTGGTGTGAACATGCACAGAAAACTGTACTTCTTTTTGAGGTGTTGGGTAAGTATAATACTTTAAAAATATGTCAGGTCATACTATCTGGACAAGTTTTTAATATTGATAGGAATATCTAAGGGATCTTGAAGAAAAAAATTTTGTGAAAGGAAAATATGTTTTATTAGAATTTTTTAAGTTCTTGGTTGGGTGTGTCATTGATTTGTATGAGTTAAGTATTTGTGGCAGTATTCTTCTGATTTATAGTGTTATAATTGAAAAGACATTTGCATGTAATCTATCCTCTTGAGTTATATGAGGAAATTGGGCAAATAATTAAAATAGACTTGATTAAAATTATGAAGCTAGTTAGCAGCAGAAATTAGTCTAGAATCAAAAACAGCATACTAATGGAGCACAGCCACATCAGTGTTTATAGCAGCACAATTCACAATAGCTAAACTGTGGAACCAACCTAGATGCCCCTCAGTAGATGAGTATATAAAGAAAATGTGATATATATATATATATATATATATACACACACACACACACACACACACACACACACAATGGAACATTACTGAGCAACAAAAGAGAATAAAATCATGGCATTTGCAGATAAATGGATGGCCTTGGAGAATATAATGCTAAGTGAAGTTAGCCAATCCAAAAAACCAAATGCTGAATGTTTTCTCTGATATAAGGAGGCTGATTCATAGTGGGGTTGGGGGGGGCATGGGAGGATTTGACGAACCCTAGATAGGGCAAAGAGGTGGAAGGATAAGGGAGGGGTCATGGGAGTAAAAAAGATGGTGGAATGAGATGGATATCATTATCCTAAATACATGTATGAAGACACGAATGGTGTGAATATACTTTATTTACAACTAGAGATATGAGAAATTGTGTTGTATATGTGTAATATGAATTGTAATGCTTCTGCTATCATATATAACAAATTAGAATAAAAACAAATTTTAAAAAAAGAATCTAGAATCTGAATCTCCTTATTCTAAATCTAGCATTTGAAGCAAAGCTCATCCAAATATAAATTAAATCATATTTGAAATACTCTGAAAGAACATTAAGAATACTGATAAGAATAACCACCCTATAACTAATCTGTTTTCTAAATTAGCATTTAAAAGTAGGTGAGTTTTGTAGAATGTTTCTGGAACTTGATCTTACCTAGAATGAAGAGATAAACAAGTAAGATTTGAGATTCAAAACATATTTATTTCCATTATTTAAATTTAATAATAGTATTTATTTAAATTACAAAATAATCCAAACATATGGAAATGTACAGAGAATATAATAAATATCCATATGACCATGTCATAGGTATATTTGATGCCCCTGTATATTTGCCTCTCTAGAGAGAGCTACTGTAGTATCTTTTATGCCCATGATTTTTATCATTTTATAGTATACATTTGATTCCATAAGCTTATATTTTTGGTTTATGTATTATAGAAATACAAAGCTTGCAATTTCAGCCAGTATACTTTTTGAGATTTAGATACGGTGTTTCTTCATTGTTTTAACTTCTATCTTGGGTAGTTCTTTCCCTCTGAAATAAAAGTCTTATTTCTGCTGCTCCCTGAAGTATATTCAAAGAATTGCAGTTTTCATAATAGTAATGACAATTGCAGATTTAATAATATCTATGGTAGACAGACTGTTGGCACCTTAGATGTCTGTGTCCGAATTCCCAAAGCCTACGAATATTACCTTATGTGGTTGAGGGGCTTGGATGATATGGTTAAATTAAGGATCTCAAAGTGGGAAGATTATCTTGGAAATCTTGGTGGGCCTGACATAGTTACAAGGGAAGCAGGAAGGTCAGAGTCAGGGAAAGATTGGAATATATTATCCTGCCAGCTTTGAGTTAGAGGAAAGAGTCATAATTCAAAGAATGCAGTGTCTAGAAGCTTTCAAAAGGAACACGACCTTGCCTGACCTGTTTTAGATTTACACCACATTGTCACATTTTTAGATGAATTTCTTTTGGTTGCTCTTTCCCAGAAATAAACTAATGGACTTTTGGGTATCATTATTTCTGAATGGTAACATACCCATCACTGAAACCCTGATCTGTGTATCTGGGGAATGGAATATGCTTTGGCTTAAGTCACAGGTCACCCCTGGATCTGTGGGTGAGAACAAAGCTCACCCACATCTAAAAATAGAATATATGTGGTTTCCAATAGAGGTTTCCTAAAGGAAAATCTGGATCTTATTAGGATAAATGTAAGTGAACCTCAAAATATCAAATGCCTACTACTAGTACTTAGTAGATGTTTACTGAAGGAATAAACAATGTAATTTGATAAAAATTTCTGAAGATAAGCATGGATTAGTATTTGTATTTTACAGGTAAAGAAATAGCTTTGTAAAGAGGTTGAACAGTTTGCTCAAGGGGAAGGAAATGGGGAGATATAGGTAAAAGGGTACAGATTTTCAGTGTTGTAGGGTAAACTTAGAGATCTAATTAATGTATTCATGGAGGACTATAGTTAATATATTGTATGTTGAAAAATTGAAGAGAATAGATCTTAGGTGCTCTTTCCACATGAAAAAAGGTAACTATGGAAGGTGATGGATATGTTAATTTGCTTATCTGTACTAATTATTTCACATTTTCTGTATGTATCTTGTTCTATACCCTAAATAATACATTAAAAATAAATTTAAAAACCAATTTCTTGAAGTTACAAAATATTAGTAAGTTGAAGAACTGGGACTGGAATGCATGACTTCTGATTATAATTCAGTGTTTTTACATTAAGCTGTCATGCTTATTATAATAATGTACTTATTATTATAATACAGTAGACTGGTCTGGGGATTTAACCACTATAGAGAACATGGTCTATGGAAAAAGTTTCAGATGGCCCACCATTGCCAATTGTACGAACTTGATATATAATCTGTTTCTAAATAAGAAAGGGCTCAAATATTTTCTTTTCCATAAAATTGTTTCAGAAATATCATTCCTTTTAAAAATGTCTTCTTTATTACTATAAATAGAACTATAAATAGGTTGATGTGGAAGTTATTTAAGCATAACTTTTTGTTACATTTTATTTTATTTATTTGCATTTCTAATGTTGATTTTCCCCCTTATTTCAATGTGGTTTAGCTGTACTCGATTCGGCTGTTACATCTGGCCCATATTATTCAAAGAATTTTCTTATGAGAGATGGGAAAAATACTCTGCCTTGTGTATTTTATGAAATCGTGAGTATTTTTTAAAGCATTCTTTGCAAAGACCATGCCAACAAAACAAAAAATGCAGGCTGTGATTTCAGTGTATTAGAAATTCAATTTGTTTAGTACTTGAAACATTTTGTTTGCTTGTAGTTCAGATATTAAAGTTATTTACTTAATCTGGAGAGCTTCCTATGTGTCAAGCACTGCATTGGGTGCAAAAGATATAATGTGAAATACAGTGATAAATGGCTCCTTCTCTTAAGGAATTTCTGATTTCAAATAGAAAGACAAATACATAAATGTTATAATGTTATATGATAGAGGTATAAGAAGGGTGCTACAGATGTAGATAAGAAGAGTGGGCCAGATCAGAGAAGGATGTTCAAAGAGATCATCACCTGTATTATCTTAGATATTTAAGAACCAATAAGAGCCAAATAAGCCCAAGTGTTGGTAGGGCAATAGGTGGGGAAGATTCATTTTAAGGTGAGGGGGCAACATATGGCAAGACATGAAGCTAAGAGAAAGTCTGACTTGTTCAGGGAGCTGCAAGTAATATATAATTACTACAATGAGAAATTAGAAAGTGAAGGGGTTGGAGGTATGGGATTCTGAAGTTAAAGCAGGAGTGGCTTGGGATATAAGCAAAGGCTAGGTAACAAAGGCTAGAGATCCCAAAGGAGGCGGGAGACCTTTTAAGACCTACATGTTTTATGAAAGGTATTGATTTTAATTCTGAAATTGGCCTCAATTCTGAAATCACACTTGGATTCCAATGTTTAGTATACTTCAGTATTTACCAGCCTTATGACATAAGTAAGCTGCTCAAACTATTTGAGCTTCAGGTTTTTAAATATCTGCAAATGGGGAGATGAATTCCTGCTTTGAAAAGTTGTTGTGAGATGAAATGATAAAACAAATGCACAGTGCCTGACACACAGTAGGTGATCAAGAAATAGTAATTGTCATGTTAATTATTTTAATATCTTGGATGTTTATTTTTTCCAGTGTAAGTATTTTTTAAAACCCTGTTATTGAACTATAACATATACAGAAAAGTACACTATTTCTAACTGTATAGTGATATGAAGCATCAAAGTGAACACTTCCCAAGTTAAGAAGTAAAATGTTGTTGTCATCTCTGAAGCCCTATTGAACTTCTTCCCATAAATTGTATCATATGGTATATCTTTTGAAAAATGTGTGGTTGTTATCACTCAACACAATGTTTGTAGGATTCATCTATGTTATTGCATGCAGCTATAGTTCATTCATTTATGTTGCTACGTATTTGGTTATGCAAATATTCCACAATTTGGAATTTTATTTTATTGTTGATGGACATTTGGGCTAGTTAAAGAGTTTTTTTGCCATTATGAATAATAAGCATAATGAATATGAACTTTTTTGTATATATTTCTTGTGCATATGCATGCATTTCTGTTTGGTGTATCTGTAGAAGTAAAATTGCCATGTTATAGAGCTAATATAGTGGTTATTGCCAAAGGATTTTCCAAGGATTGTATCAGTTCATACACCAACAAGGAGTGTAGGAGAGTCACGGTTTCTCTGCATTCTGTTTTTTTGTGTGTGGTGCTGGGGATTGAACAAGGCAACACTATACCAACTGAGCTATATCCCCAACCCCTCTCTGCATTCTTATCAACAATTAGTATTGTCTTTTTTATTGTAGCCTTTCTGAGCAAGTTAAATGTTCCTTCATTTCTCTGCCTGGTGACCAGTGTTGCTGAGCACGATTTCATATGTTTATTGGCCATTTAGATAACTGCTTTTGTAAAGTCTGTTAGGTCTCTTGCTTTTTTCCAATTGAATTACTGGTCTTTTTCTTATTGATTTATGGGATTTTTTTGAAAAGCTGTTCTAGGCACAAACTTTTTGTTAATATTTACTTCAAATATTTTTCTCATATTCCATGGTTTGCTTTTTCACTTTTAATGGTGGCTTTAATGGAGGGAAATTCTTCATTTTATTGTAGTCCATTTTAAAAATCATCAAGTCTTTTCCTCTGTTTTAAGTCATAACCTTTTAGTGAAAGAAGTTTCTGAATGCTTTAGTTTTATTCATGATTGAGGGGGTTTAGAGATTTCTGGTCTTTTATTCTGATTAATTAGTTCCCTTAAATGTGTAGCTTTGTTTTGGTTCCAACCCTAAACCTGGGGTGGGGTGGGAGTGATTGCTAGAATCTCTTTTCTTGGGATCATCAGACTCCATTTTTTGTTTTCCCAGCTCTAAGACTGTTAAAAATCTCTGCTCACTTCTTAGATTCTAAATTACCTTTCTGTAATGGCAGATATCTTAAGGGAGAATGCATCCCCAAATCAGGCTTCATCTTGAACTTTCATGCTGTCCAGATGAGGTTTATATAACTCCTCATTGCTTTGATATGTCTGATGCCTATGCAGGGGATTTTAAACATTTTTTTTAGTACAGCTATTCTACTTCTCAGCTGGTAGTTAGTTGATATGAACCACCTTTTCTGCCATGTACTGAAAGTGGAACTCTTGACAGTCTGACAGAAGAATGGATAATTTATGTGCCATTACATTAAGAATTATTAAGTTATTTAATAAGCAGCATCTTGCTCTATCTTGTAAGAAGCCCTATCCAAGTTCATGTCTTTACTCTGTGACAGGGCATCCATATATGACTAATTGTCATAGACTTTGTCAGCAGTGGGGCCCTGACTCAGGTGAGGAAAGTATAATATTTGGGGTGATTATTTCTAGTTGTTACATTATTTGTTAAAAAATTAAAATTTAGATGAAGTAACAAGTTTTAAAAAATATTTATGTTTTGAAAAACAGGATCGTGAACTTCCAAGACTGATTAGAGGCCGAGTTCATAGGTGTATTGGAAACTATGACCAGAAAAAGAACATTTTCAAATGTGTTTCTGTCAGACCAGCATCAGTTTCTGAACAAAAAACTTTCCAGACATTTGTTAAAATTGTAGATGCTGAGATGAGTTATTATACTAAAGTAATGAATGAAATTTAGATAGTATAAATTAAAGCATTTTCTGATATTGTTTAATTTATTGTTTGTATAGTTATGGAGCTACTGTGTTTCTGTGTTTTACTTCTTGAATTAAAATGTTTAAATCCTTTTAAAAATGTGGAAATAGTTTTTGAAAGATGGGATGTATTTACTAAAATTCAGTGACAATTTTAGATAAAAATGCCCACTATAATAAAAATAGATGGATACTTTCTCAACATGGGATAATAATATATCTGAGGCAGCCCAAAAGCCAGTGTCTCACTGAAGGGGGATCATTGAAGGCATTGTGACTATCAGTACCATTCTTCTTAAGTACTATTATTAAACATTGTTCTGGAACTGCTGGTTTATGTGGTTCATTTAATTACTTCATTTTTTAAATTTCAAGAACAGCATTTTATTCTTCTGGTGTATAAAATACGAGGAAAAAGTTAAATCAAGGACTTAAAAGATGCTTGCTTAATATAGTTTTAAACTATAAAATTATTTCTCTGGAGGCAACTAACCTTACATAGCTTCAATCACAGTTCAACAGAGATACCAAGAAACACATCCTGTGTTCCTTTTCCTTGGTATCAATTTATTTCATTTCATTCTATTCCTTCTATTCTGTATCTTATATCACTTTCCGTTCTTCTTTCCCAACCCTCTTTCCGCCTTTTGGACAGGCTATTGCAGTCAGATTCCAGTTGGTGTCTTTCCTTGGTGTGTAGGATAGTAGATAGATGAAGAGATATGGACTAGTGATATCTCCTAAAACGTTTTTTTATATTAGTTGTTCAAAACATTACATAGCTCTTGACATATCATATTTCATACATTTGATTCAAGTGGGTTATGAACTCCCATTTTTCCCCTGTATACAGATTGCAGAATCACATCGGTTACACATCCACGTTTTTACATACTGCCATACTATTGTCTGTTGTATTCTGCTGTCTTTCCTATCCTCTACTATCCCCCCTCCCCTCCCCTCCCATCTTCTCTCTCTACCCCATCTACTGTACTTCATTTCTCTCCTTTGTTTTTTTTCCCCTTTTCCCTTTACCTCCTCTTATATGTAATTTTGTATAACGATGAGGGTCTCCTTCCATTTACATGCAATTTCCTTTCTTTCTCCCTTTCCCTCACACCTCTCATCCCTGTTTAATGTTAATCTTCTTCTCATGCTCTTCCTCCCTGCTCTGTTCTTAGTTGCTCTCCTTATATCAAAGATGACATTTGGCATTTATTTTTTAGGGATTGGTTAGCTTCACTTAGCATAATCTGCTCTAGTGCCATCCATTTCCCTGCAAATGCTATGATTTTGTCATTTTTTAGTGCTGAGTAGTACTCCATTGTGTATAAATGCCACCTTTTTTTATCCATTCATCTATTGAAGGGCATCTAGGTTGGTTCCACAGTCTAGCTATTGTGAATTGTGCTGCTATGAACATCGATGTAGCAGTATCCCTATAGTCCGCTCTTTTAAGGTCTTTAGGGAATAGTCCAAGAAGGGGAATAGCTGGGTCAAATGGTGGTTCTATTCCCAGCTTTCCCAGGAATCTCCATACTGCTTTCCACATTGGCCGCACCAATTTGCAGTCCCATCAGCAATGAACAAGTGTACCCTTTTCCCCACATCCTCGCCAGCACTTATTGTTGTTTGACTTCATAATGGCTGCCAATCTTACTGGGGTGAGATGGTATCTTAGGGAGGTTTTGATTTGCATTTCTCTGATTGCTAGAGATGGTGAGCATTTTTTCATGTACTTGTTGATTGATTGTATGTCCTCCTCTGAGAAGTGTCTGTTCAGGTCCTTGGCCCATTTGTTGATTGGGTTATTTGTTATCTTATTGTTTAATTTTTTGAGTTCTTTGTATACTCTGGATATTAGGGCTCTATCTGAAGTGTGAGGAGTAAAAATTTGTTCCCAGAATGTAGGCTCCTTATTTACCTCTCTTATTGTTTCTCTTGCTGAGAAAAAACTTTTTAGTTTACGTTGTTTGTGTTGATTCTTGATATTAACTCTTGTGCTATGGGTGTCCTATTAAGGAATTTGGAGCCCGACCCCACAATATGTAGATTGGAGCCAACTTTTTCTTCTATCAGACGCAGAGTCTCTGATTTGATATCAAGCTCCTTGATCCATTTTGAGTTAACTTTTGTGCATGGCGAGAGGAGGGGATTCAGTTTCATTTTGTTGCATATGGATTTCCAGTTTTCCCAACACCATTTGTTGAAGATGGTATCCTTCCTCCATTGCATGCTTTTAGCCCCTTTATCAAATATAAGATAGTTTTAACTTTGTGGATTAGTCTCTGTGTCCTCTATTCTGTACCATTGGTCCACCCACCTGTTTTGGTACCAGTACCATGCTGTTTTTGTTACTATTGCTCTGTAGTATAGTTTGAAATCTGGTATCACTATACCGCCTGATTCACACTTCCTGCTTAGAATTGCTTTTGCTATTCTGGGTCTTTTATTTTTCCATATGAATTTCATGATTGCTTTATCTATTTCTATAAGAAATGCCGTTGGGATTTTGATTGGCATTGCATTAAACCTATAGAGAACTTTTGGTAATATCGCCATTTTGATGATGTTAGTTCTGCCTATCCATGAACAGGGTATATTTTTCCATCTTCTAAGATCTTCTTCTATTTCTCTCTTTAGGGTTTTGTAGTTTTCATTGTATAAATCTTTCGCCTCTTTTGTTAGGTTGATTCCCAAGTATTTTTTTTTTTTGAGGATATTGTGAATGGAGTGGTTGTCCTTATTTCCATTTCAGAAGATTTGCCGCTGATATACAGGAATGCCTTTGATTTATGTGTGTTGATTTTATATCCTGCCACTTTGCTGAATTCATTTATTAGCTCTAGTAATTTCTTTGTAGACCCTTTTGGGTCTGTTAGGTATAGAATCATGTCATCCCCAAATAGTGATAATTAAAGTTCGTCTTTTCTTATCTTTATGCCTTTAATTTCTTTTGTCTGTCTAATTGCTCTGGCTAGTATTTCGAGAACTAAATTGAATAGAAGTGGTGAGAGAGGGCATCCCTGTCTTGTTGCAGATTTTAGAGGGAATGCCTTCAGTTTTTCTCCATTTAGAATGATGCTAGCCTGAGGCTTAGCATATGTAGCTTTTACAATGTTGAGGTAAGTTCCTGTTATCCCTAGTTTTTCTAGTGTTTTGAACATAAAGGGATGCTGTACTTTGTCAAATGCTTTCTCTGCGTCTATTGAGATGATCATGTGGTTCTTATCGTTAAGTCTATTGATGTGTTGAATAACATTTATTGATTTCCGTATGTTGAACCAGCCTTGCATCCCATTGATGAATCCTATTTGATCATGGTGTACATTTTTTTTTTGATATGCTTTTGTATTTGATTCGCCAGAATTTTATTGAGGATTTTTGCATCTAAGTTCATTAGAGATATTGGTCTATAGTTTTCTTTCTTTGAAGTGTCTTTGTCTGGTTTCGGGATCAGGGTCATGTTGGCCTCATAGAATGAATTTGGAAGAGCACCTTCTTTTTTATTTCTTGAAATAACTTGAAAAGTATTGGTATTAATTCTTCTTTGAAGGTTTTGTAAAACTCCACTGTATACCCATCCGGTCCAGGGCTTTTCTTGGTTCGTAGTCTTTTGATGGCTTCTTCTATTTCCTCCATTGTTATTGGTCTGTTTAAATTGTGTGTATCTTTCTGACTCAATCTGGGCAAATCATATGAGTTATGAAATTTATCCATATCTTCACTATCTTCTATTTTATTGGAATATAGGATTTCAAAATAATTTCTAATTATCTTCTGTATTTCTGTAGTGTCCGTTGTGATATTGCCTTTTTCATCCCGTATGTTAGTAATTTGAGTTCTCTCTCTTCTTCTCTTCATTAGCATGGCTAAGGGTCTGTCAATCTTATCTATTTTTTCAAAGAACCAACTTTTAGTTTTATCAATTTTTCAATTGTTTTTTTGTTTCAATTTCATTGATTTCTGCTCTGATTTTAATTATTTCTTGCCTTCTACTACATTTGCTGTTGTTTTGCTCTTCCTTTTCTAGGGTTTTGAGATGAAGTGTGAGCTAATTTATTTGTTGTTTTTTTCTTTTTTTGAGGAATGAACTCCAGGCAATGAATTTCCCTCTTAAAACTGCTTTCATTGTGTCCCATAGATTCCGATATATTGTGTCTGTATTTTCATTTATCTCTAAGAATTTTTTTTATTTCCTCCTTTATGTCTTCTGTAGCCAATTGATCATTCATTAACATATTGTTCATTTTCCAGGTGATGCAGGATTTTTCCTTTCTTCTTTTATCATTGATTTCCAGTTTCATTCCATTATGATCAGATAAGATGCATGGTATTATCTCCACACCTTTATATTTACTAAGGGTTGCCCTATGGCATAATATATAGTCTATATTTGAGAAGGATCCATGTGCTGCTGAGAAGAACGTGTATCCACTTGATGATGGTTGATATATTCTATATATGTCGGTTAAGTCTAGGTTATTGATTGTGTTATTGAGTTCTATAGTTTCTTTATTCAACTTTTGTCTGGAGGATCTGTCCAATGGAGAGAGCGGTGCGTTGAAGTCACCCATAATTATTGTGTTGTGGTCTATTTGACTCTTGAACTTGAGGAGAGTTTGTTTTATGAACGTTGTAGCACCATTATTTGGTGCATACATATTGATAATTGTTATGTCTTGTTGGTGAATGGTTCCTTTTAACAGTATATAGTGTCCTTCTTTATCCCTTTTGATTAACTTAGGTTTGAAGTTGATTTTATTCGATATGAGTATGGCCACTCCCGCTTGCTTCCGAGGACCATATGAGTGGTATTATTTTTCCCAACCTTTCACCTTCAGCCTGTGTATGTCTTTTCCTATCATATGAGTCTCCTGAAGGCAACATATTGTTGGATCTGGTTTTTTAATCCAGGTTACTACCCTATGTCTCTTGATTGGTGAGTTTAAACCATTAACATTTAGGGTTACTATTGATATATGGTTTGTACTTCCAGTCATGCTTATTTATTTATTTATTTTAATTTGGCTAGGTTTTCTTCTTTGGTTATTTTTTCCCCCTTTACTGAGTTACCTCCCACTGTTTGTTTTGGGTGCTGTTTTTCAATTCCTCTTCTTGTAGTGTTTTGCTCAAAATGTCTTGCAGTGCTGGTTTTCTGGCTGCGAATTTTTTTTTAACTTTTGTTTGTTGTGAAATATTTTAATTTCATTGTCAAACCTGAAGCTTAATTTTGCTGGATACAGTATTCTTGGTTGGAATCCATTATTTTTCAGCGTTAGAAATACGTTGTTCCAGGATCTTCTTGCTTTCAACGTCTGTGATGAAAAATCAGCCTTTAACCTAATTGGTTTACCCCTGAATGTAATCTACCTCCTTTCTCTCGTAGCTTTTAATATTCTGTCCTTGTTCTTTATGTTGGATATCTTCATAATTATGTGTCTTGGAGTTGGTCTATTACTGTTTTGTATGTTTGGGGTCCTGTAGGCTTCCAGGATTTGGCAATCCATTCCATCTTTCATATCTGGAATGTTTTCTAAGATTATTTCATTCAACAGTTTGTTCATTCCTTTGGTTTGGACCTCTATACCTTCTTCTATCCCAGTGACTCTCAAGTTTGGTTTTTTTATGACATCCCATATCTCTTGGATGCCTTGCTCGTGATTTCTTACCATCCTTTCTGCGTTGACTATATTCTTTTCGAGTTGATAAACTTTGTCTTCATTATCTGATGTTCTGACTTCTATTTGATCTAGTCTATTTGTAATATTCTCGTCTGAGTTTTTAGTTTGGTTTATGGTTTCCTGCATTTCTAGGATTACTGTTTGATTTTTAAAAAAATCTCTGTCTCCTGGTAGAGTTCATTTTTTGCTATTTGAATTTGCTTATACAATTCATTTTCAAAGTATTCTTTCATTGTTTGGCTTGCTGTCTAATGACTTCTCTAAGATTCCATTCCATCTGAGTCAGGTATGCCTTGAGTTCTTTCTCTGTCAATTTTTCTGATGCCTCTAGGTTCTCCTGTAAATTTAAGTTGTCCTGCATTGTTTGGAATCCTTTTTTTCCCTTGGTTTTTCATGGTGCTCACATTACTTTCCAACTCTGTTTGACTGCTGTGTTTCTGTTTTCTCCTATAAATTTGTTTTGGTTTTTATAGCTCCAAGATCTCTCCTTTGTGTTGGGAGACAGTGTTTAGAGATGTTGGATTTAATTGTGATTTAAGGTAAATTCATTAGTTTCATTAAAGGCCTACAGATTTTGATGGCCTATAGAGAATTGAGGTTTGAACTTAGGATTTTATGTAAGGTCGGGCGATTTGATAGTATGGAGGTTAGTATATGTTAGCTTCTTTGGGGGGTTGCTCAAATGCAGGCAGATATTAACAAGAGAATCGACAGGAGTACTTGGGGGTAATTAAGGGCTTAGGCGGACTATAGACCGACTCGTAGTATTTATCTATTTGCATTTAGTAAATTATACGTAATCGGGGTGTTCATGCTTAAGAGGAAAGATAGGGAACAGGTAAGGAAGCAAACAGAGAAAGAGAGAGGGAGAGAAGAAAGAAAGAGAAAAAAAAGAAATGATAAAAAATAAAATACAGTAAAATAAAAATTACTCGGTTTAATTTAAAAAATTAAATTTAAAAAATTAAAAAAAAAAAATTTAAAAAAAGGGCACTGTTAGGCTTCTATTTTCTTCGCTTCCAGTAGGTGGTGCTGTACCTTCCAGGCCAAGATTTTGCCCTCCGGCTGTAGGAAACAATCCGTGTGAGGCCGCTCCCACCTCCCCCACCTGGTGTCTCTCCAAACCTGTTAGCTTAGGTTTATTCCTGGTCTCTAGTCTCCTCGCTTCTCCTGCCAGATGGGCCTTCCCCAGTGTGATACCTCTCCGCAGTTCAAGCTACACTGTGGGCCTGCAGTTTCCTGGATGTGGAGCAAGGCTATTGGGAACCGGCCCCCTGTTGTTTTGATTCCCTCCAATAGCCACTCTTCCGAGAGCTGGCGAGACACATTTCATTTTCGCTGCTGGTGGGAGTTGGAGGTCAGGTTCCTTTACCTTTCCCCACGCCTCTATTCACACTCACTCTGTTAATCACGCCCCCGGAAAGTTGGGGAGAGATTTTATGTGATTTCCCCATTGTATGGGAGATGGGCTAAATGTCACACACCTGTTCTGTCACTGAACTTGCTGCGATCTGTCGGAAACTGGCGATGGTGATGTCAGCTCTCTAAGATGGTGGCCGCTGGCTTCCTCAGTGGGCTGTCCAGTGTGAAAGACAGAACTGGACCGCTTCCTTCTCCTGTCTCAAACCCAGAACTCAGCCCGGAGCACAGTGAGGGCACAGCCGGCAGGACCCCACAGAATCAGCAGCACTGTTCCTCTGTGTTGCTGGCACGCCGTTTCTCAGTGCACCGCAGTCTCTAGCAGTGGGGCAGGCCATCGATCAATCAGCCTGAATCTACGTGCGCACGGTTCAGTCGCGATTGAGCCCCAGTAACCGATCCTCGGGTGATGGAAACCCTTCCTCTAGGTTTTGGTGCACCCCAATTTTGCTGGAAATTCCTAACAAGATAGCTTTTGGCCGTTCTAACTCGTTATTCACCTGTGCAGTGACGCGGTACACGGCGGTGATGCGCTCTATTTGCCGCCATCTCCCCCAATCTGAATCTGAATGTATTAATGCATCTCTCTGTCCCCGTGATTGAGGAGGTACTGAAAGTGCTGCCTCCCCGCCTGCCGCCATATTGGGTCTCCCCTAAAATGTTTTAACAACAAGTAACAAGGTACAAACTCTAGTGCTAGGTATTTGAGTTCTTTCCCACTAGTTACAATCTTCAGCTGTACTAACCTGCCTGCCGTTTCTCATTCTTAAATGCTTCTTTTTAAAATTTGTTTTAATTAGTTACACATGACAGTACAATGATCTTGACATATCATACATTTGAATCAGATGGGATATAATTTCTCATTTTTCTTGAAATGCTTCTTTTTCTTCCTTAAAACACAAACCTGTTTTTATATGTTAATGACATGTTTGTCTCTTAAGAAAGATATGGAACGCTTCATGCATTTTATCTTGGTGCGGAGGCTATGCTCATCCTCTCTTTATCATTTGGATTTTAGTACATTTGGATTTAAAGCACTACTTCAAATATTTATGAGAATCTACTCTATGTCCAATATTTTTTCAAGTTTGCTTGGAACAAAGTACTAAACAGAATAACAAAAATTAAGAGTACTAGAAAAGTCATTGTAGTCTCTTATTATAGATTATGACATGTACTTTGAACCAGAAACCCACATATGGTGCTGTTTTTCCTATAGACATGATTCACAGTTCTGGGAATCAAAGGGATGATAACAGGATGTCTTTCATTATTAAGCCAAATAACACACTCACAGAATTTTTGCTTCCCACCACTACAGTTGGGGCTTTGTTGGTTTAGAGATTATAGATTTTACTTTCTTTCATAGCCTGTTAATGCCCTTCCCCCCAAATTTTTTTTAAAAGCAGAAATGTGATTGACATCATTATCCAAAGTACATGTCTGAAGACAGGAATGGGTATCAACATATTTTATATACAACCAGATATATGAAAAATTGTGCTATATATATTTAATAAGAATTGTAATGCATTCCTCAGTCATTTGTTTTTTAAAAAATCAATAAAGAGACTTGAGACAAAGTCTTAAGTGCAAGTTTGAGGATTGTATCTCATTGTGAGAAGTGAGAAATATAGGAATATTAAATAGCGAAGACGATATACCCAATACTAGGAAGGCTTGATGACTTGGCTCCATTAAGAGTGACTGAAGCCTGTATTCATCAGCATTTAGCACCTGTAAGAATTGATATTAACTCCTCTGCACTTACCAGTTCTGCATGTGTGAGAGTTGAGCTGTTTTTTTCCATGATATTCCCTCCATGGAATCAGAGGGACCTAATGGCAGGACATAAGGAGCATATGGAACATGTCTGAGGTAATGCTGTCAAACTAACTACACAGGCTAGTGGTTGAAATCTGTGCAGAACTGCTTATTGCAGCCATGTCTTAAGTAAAAGATGATGGCTGAAAGAATTTGAAGTGGTACACAAGAAGTGTCTGCTATAATTCACAAGGAAGGAATGCTTCTACCAAGAATGCTTTAGTGGTTTCATTCTGTCAGTCAGCAATTTAGGGTTCTTTATGTCACTGAACAACAGACAAATAAGAGAGTTAGTATATTGCCTGCGGCAATCCAATCCCAGTTAATAAAGGAAATTTGCCTTTTTCTACATAATGAGGAAAGGAAGAGACCATTCTGATATCCAGGAGATTCTGGGGGAGGGTGTCAAAAGTAAACGTTAATGGGAAATTATTATAGTAACCCAATAAAGGGGGAAAAATACTGGGGATTCAGATTCCCTAGGAATGAAGGTTGAATGTAGCCAAAGTTATGAAAAAGGAAACATGGAAGAGGTTTTGAAGAAGGAGTTATAAATATCAATTATAGTTTCATGATCAATTGCAGGGTAAGGAAAAACTGGCTGCAAAATAATCTGACAGAGACTGGTTGGGAGCATGGTGGTGATGGGTGCTATTAAAATTTTCCTAAAGAGATAAGGAGCTAGAATTAACTTAGTGGGATGCAAATTTGGATTTTCTTTTCTATTTTGGCCTGAGGAAAAATGGAACAAGATCTGTGAGAGTCCATCTTTTATCCCTGTCCTTCCTATATATCTACATGTCTTTGGGTTGTTGAATTCTAATCCCTGTAAAGAAGGCTTATTTCTCTCCTGTAGTGTGGTTATGAGGAGTTCAGTTGTAGTGAGAGATTCTTTTACCCTTGAAAAATTCTCGAAATATGTGTCTTTCATGGTGTTATTCAACTCAGAGATTACTTATAGCTTCTTGTCCAAAGGGTAAAACATCAACTCTTATATTCCTGAGATATTCACAGTCTGGCTTTTGCTTAATTTATGGTTTCTTCAAATACTATTCTTTATCTCCCAAAATATAGACTGCAGTTATACAAGACTACTCCACTCCTTAGGCCAGCAGTGAGAAAGCATGCGTCATGGAGCTTTTCTCCATCCCCACCTTTCCCCAAAGTATAGTCAGGTGTGATCAGTGGCTGTAATCAGTCAAAAATACAAGACTCTGAGAAAACTTGTCCTAGGGAGGTACTGTGTAATTATTTTGTTTTTAATGAGTTCCTCCAGGATGTGGACTCCTCTGGGATGCAGAGCCCCTTAGGCCCAGGGATAAGTACATTGAGAAATGAAAGCAGGTGCAGGACAGACATGGGTGATGACTACAGAGGCTGTGACTTCATAGCCCATAATGAATGAAGGGGAGCAATATCTTGGCTCTGGGCCCTAGAGTCATCCTCAGACACTCTGGGTAAGTAGTCAGGAGGGTGAATGAGCTGGTGTCTTAGTGTCTGTCTGCCTGAGGCTCTTGATTCCCCAAGTTGTATGATATTCAGGATACTTTTCTTGTTTTAAAGATTAAAGAAGTTGATTATTGGGAGAAATGTGTGTGGCAGGGTCTCCACCCTCACTCTCTGCAACTCCCTTCAACCTTTCTAGTTGTGTATACATAGTGAGATTACAACTAGCAGGGCAAAGGTTTTTTAAATCTTATTTAAAAGAAGTGTGCACTTGTGCTATTTCAAACTAATATGAATTCTGATAAAGAGGTGGCTTCACAGATCAGTTGGCGAGTTCTCTTTTAAGTCAGATTTAAAAATCCAAAAATCCTTGAATATTTTAGTATAAGTCTATCTCACTTGATATAAATAACACACAACCCAAGAACTGGATTTGCAACACAAAAAGATGATTTTGTGTATTTCCAAAGGGGTCACCTTTTGGTTTCTTCCAGTGAGTGACTCCCCTGTTTTGTTCACTAAGTGACTTCAACTTTTCAGAAGTATGTGCACAGCATAAACCAAAGTACACTTGCATTTTTATTAAAGGTGTCCCCAAAGCTTTTCAGTCATCACTCTTATCATTTTTCACAGCTGTCTTTTTTTATATTTATATATATATATATATGTAAAAATATTATATATTTATAGTATATTAGTAAAATATGTTAGTATATATTAGTAAAATATATATATGTATTAGTATACATATTCATATAGTATTAGTATACATTAGTATACATATACATATTAGTATTAGTAAAAATATATTTTTACACACACACACACACACACACATATATATATATATATATATATATATATATAAATTAAAATATGTGTATATTTTAGTTGTAGGTGGACACAATACCTTCATTATTTATTTATTTTTATGTGGTGCTGAGGATTGAACCCAGTGCCTCACAGATGCTAGGCAAGTGCTTTACCATTGAGCAACAACCTCAGCCCCACACAACTGTTTTCTTAAAGGAAAAAGTAAAACAAAATTCTCCTTCATCCATCAACATTGTAAATTCTTACCAGTAAGATTTTAAACACACTGGGCTCAGAGCCTGTGGGATTCCTGAAGCACAAGAGGCCTCACATCATTTTCCAGGGTAGAGATTTGTAAAAACAAAAGCAAGATAAAGTCCACAGTTGACTTAAACTGTATGATCCAGATATAAACAGGACCCTGCCCCAACTACAGGAGATATGAAACCAGGGTTGCTGGCACATGGAATCAAGAACCACCTTCTGTGTGTAGAGTACAAGGTAACCTGCTGTAAGTATCTTCCAGCTTCCTTGCAAAATAGCCAGCAAGAGCCAGGAACCAAGAGCCAAATAGGGAGACAGAGGGGGGTCACAAACTGGCCCTCAACAAAGAGGGCTAAGCATTCGAGATGCTGAGAGGTAGGGAGAGTAGCTTGTTCTTTCCCACCCATGATAGTGATGACATGGGAGTTAGTGGCTCCAAGCACTTAGAATGGGCAAAGCTATTCCAAGTCCTTTCATGAACATGTACTCCTAATTCCTGTCACAGTTCCACGACAGTGATTATGATATGTCTTGGACACTCTTTAAGAACTGAGAACCCCAAAGATGGTTGTGTGTGTGTGTGTGTAGGTTATATCCATTGATATTTACATGGTGATCTGGCCACTACTGCCCCAGACCTGAAAGCACCCAGCTCACAGGCACCGAGGGCCAGAGCCAGAGCCAAGTGCAGGAGCTGCGCTGCTGACAGGTGAGGCCCTAGCCTCAGACCATGGCTACTTCTCACAATGCCCTTGAACAGAAAGTTTGCAGACTCTTCCTGAGCACAGCCACTACCCTCCCTTCCTGCTCTTCCCATTCTTCTCTTCAGGATACTTCTTCAGGTATGATAAATTCCTGTTTTCCATCAATTTTCCACGTTGTAAAAATATTCTGACTAAATTTTCCCACTTAACAATTTTTTTTTATTAATGATAGCATTCGTTAGTATTACTATGCAGTGTATTCTCTCAAGATTGTATCATTTAGCATACTGATGTGTCTATGAGGTAGGCATTTACAAAGGTTCTTTATCTTTGTCTGTATAATTGAATTATTCAAGGAGCTTTAAAAATGTCATAGTCCCCCTCAGAGAGATTTTGATCACATTTGATGGGGGATTGCAAAGAAATTGGTACTTTAAAAATAAATATTAACAATCCACAATTAAAAATTAAAAATTTACTTTAGTGTTAATTAAATCTTACATGAAAAAAATAAAAATGTTTGATGTTATTACTCAAAGTATAGTCTGTAGATCAGTAGAGTTAGCATCACCAAATGTGAAATTTTATCTTTTAAAATGTTGAATTTTAAGCAAGTCCCACACTAAAACTTTTAAATCCAAACCAAAATTTAACAACCATGTGCTTCATATGTTAGATTGCCATTTTGGAAGCACTATCTTTTGTGAGTCTTATATACAGTCTAGACGCAGAACTACAGATGTAGAGGTGAGAAAGATGAGAGGTGGCATTATGGGAGCAATAAAATGCTTATGCCCAATCAGTGGCACCATCTGAGAGTGGTTCTGTACTTTGTGATTCCCAATTAAGACCCCTGAAGCCAAAGATGCATCCCACTCATTTCCCAGGGAAGCCACATTCTGAGGAATTATGTGTATAAAATTTCATTGATCACTTTCCTATCTGAAATACCTGTATATTATGGCAGATGTAAAAATCATTAATGTGACTACGTTAGACATCATCAGCAGGGTGAAAATTCCAGCAATTGGATTCAGTATGTCTGTTTAGGGAAGGAACTTCCCATGTACCTTAATGTCCCCCTTCATTTTCCTTATCTGTGAGGTACTCTGAGTATGGATATCTGGAGAGGAACTGGAGTGAGGTCTCAAAGGTAGAAAATATCTTCATTACTTTAATTCGCCCTAAATTACTAAACCTCTCTATTGGATTAACATTTTTCACACCGATATCAATGAGTCATGTGAATAACAACACAAGAAGCAAAATGTCAGTGTGGTCAGGATAAAGACTAATGTGATTGAGTTATCTAATATTCTCCATGGATCTTAAGTCATGTATTCTGTAATAAATGGTCAAAATCTAATGTACACAGTTCAAGCTAGTGAGTTCTTCTGGGAGGATGTAGGTAGGAGTAGTGATTCTAACCTCAAAGGGAATTTGTTGCCTTTGAACTTTTCCTGATTTTATTATTTATTATAAGCTTACACTCAAAATAGTATTTTAATGGATTCTTTTTAGTTATACATATATTAGGGTTCATTTTTTATATAATTACAAAAGCTTGGAATATAATGTGCCCTAATTGAGTCCCCAGTGCTTTCGTTTTTCTTCACCACTCTGACCCCTGTTCCCTTCCTATAAAGGAAACAAAAGGAAATGTTCAATGTGCAAGGCTGAATGGCAGAATGCCCCTTGTCCAAGCTGCCAGCTTTATTTATATCAATAGGTTACATTAGGTCACTGGCATCAGTAGTATATTATTGTTCATTATGTCATTAGGCAGGTTACAGAGTTAGCAACATTATGCAGCTTATTCCTCAGTTACATACTATAGTTGCAATGTTAGGAGCTTTGTGGAGCTCTCAAGAAAATTCATTGTTTAAAGTTACTGTTATGTGGACAGGTTCAGGTGCAGCAGAGCTTGGTGAAACATTGTGGTTGTTTAAAAGAGAGTTTCTTTATTTCTAGGAGCTGTGTGCCTGAGATCAAGGGTGAGGCTGATAAGACTCTAATATAGAGCCTTCTCATGCAGAGCATTGCTACAACAGCCAGGCATTTCCTAGCAGCCAGGCATTCAGTGCCATTGCACAGAAACTTCCTTAGCCATCAAGCATGCCACCGTCATGAAGCTGTCATCAGAGACCCTAATCCCAAACACAGAACTCTTACACCTTCCTTCTACTCTAATGATTTCTCTGCTATTAACATATAGTTGTTTGTTTTTCTTTTACATTTTTTTAGTCATAGATAGACACAATATTTTTATTTATTTATTTTTATGTGGTGCTGAGGATTGAACCCAGTGCCTCACACTTGGGAGGCAAGCACTCTACCACTGAGCCACACCCCTAGCCCTAATTGCTTGATTTTTAAATTAGTGCTTTGTGGATATACATAATGGTTAGATACACTGTGGTATATTCACATATGTACATAGGAAAGTTAGGTCAGATTCATTACAAAGCTTCTGTGAATTTTGCTGAATGTATATCTCAGCCTTAAGGACAGCCAACAAATATTCATGAAACACTGGCCATATTCTGGTACCATGCCTTATATTGGCTCTGTTGCTGTCATGAATGTAGACATGGTCTTTCCTGCATGGAGTTTATGCTCTGGTGGGAAGTCAGCTAAAAATAAGAGTTTGATGAGTAGGATAAGAGTGGGATGAAAGTGGGATGAGTTTTGAGGGAGAGAGAGCATGGAAGCAGGGAGATGAAACAATAGGCTGTTCTAAAGTCCAGACAAAGTATGTCCTCAGCCCAGTCCAGATGTGGCAGTTGGGATAAAAGGTAAATGAATTAGAGAATTAAGTGATATGCCGACTGCCTGGTCCAGCTTGTGGCACTTGGGATAGAGTAGATGAATTAGAGAATGAAGTGGCAGACTCTATAGGGCTTTCTAGGTGAGCTGTTGATAGAGAGGGAAATGAACAGATACAATACAGCTTTTGGGTGTCTGACTTGAGCCTGGATTCCTTTTATTGAGGTATGAGAGACTGGAGGAGTGGAAAGGGAGAGGGTCGAGTGCATCATGAGTTTCATTTGGGATCTGTTGAGCTGCAGATGGTTGTGGTATACCCATGGGAAGCTAATCAGTAAGCTGTTGGTGACAGGGAACTGAAGGCGATAGAGATGTTCATCATCTGTTTAGATGGCAATCAATGCCATGAGATTAGGTGAGCATGTAAAGGTCTGTATCTACAGAATTATAAGAGAAGAGTATTTAGGGAAGAGCTCAGAAACAATGATATGCAAGACACTGTCAGAGAAGAAAGCAATCATAATTGTTGATAATAAATGTCCATGGAATATCAGAAGAACCAATATGATCACACAGAATCTAGTAGGTGAGATTATATCAGAAGGGAGAGAAGAGTCAGCATTGTTACGTTCAATGATAAGTGAGGAACCTAAGTCTGAGAGATGGCTTGGATTGAATGGTGTGTCATAATCTCATTGGCTCTGTTGCTGTCATGAATGTAGACATGGTCTTTCCTGCATGGAGTTTATGCTCTGGTGGGAAGTCAGCTCCTGTGGTTTTGAATACTGAGTGCATGATCAATGAGATCAAATATGCAAAGAGACTGCACATCATAGAAATAGGTTTGCTTATTATTTATATTTTAAAAGAACCCTATTATTTTCTCTTAAAGACACTGAAGATAGAGCATGATAGGAAGAAACCAATCTATCATCTCAGAATTCCTCCTCCTGGGCCTGCCCATCCAGCCAGAACACCAAAACCTATTCTATGCCTTATTCCTGGCCATGTATCTTACTACTCTCCTCGGGAATCTCATCATTATTGTCCTCATTTACCTGAACTCCCATCTCCACACTCCCATGTATTTGTTTCTCAGCAACTTGTCCTTCTCTGACCTCTGCTTTTCCTCTGTTACAATGCCCAAATTGCTACAGAACATGCAGAGTCAAGTTCCATCCATTCCCTATGCAGGCTGCCTGACCCAAATGTACTTCTTTCTGCTTTTTGGAGACCTGGAGAGCTTCCTTCTAGTGGCCATGGCCTATGACCGCTATGTGGCCATCTGCTTTCCCCTACATTACACCACCATCATGAGCCCCAAGCTCTGTCTCTCCCTGGTGGTACTGTCCTGGGTGCTGACCGTGTTCCATGCCATGCTCCATACCCTGCTTATGGCCAGATTGTGTTTCTGTGCAGAGAATGTGATTCCCCATTTTTTCTGTGATATGTCTGCCCTTCTGAAGCTGTCCTGCTCCGACACTCATGTCAATGAGTTGGTGATATTCATCACAGCAGGCCTCATTCTTCTCATTCCATTTGTCCTCATTCTTCTTTCCTATGGGCGCATCGTGTCCTCCATTCTCAAGGTCCCTTCTGCTCGAGGTATCCATAAGGCCTTCTCCACCTGTGGCTCCCACTTGTCTGTGGTGTCGCTGTTCTATGGGACGGTCATTGGACTCTACTTATGTCCATCAACTAATAACTCTACTGTGAAAGATACTGTCATGGCTTTGATGTACACAGTGGTGACTCCCATGCTGAACCCCTTCATCTACAGCTTGAGGAACAGAGACATGAAGGTAGCGATGGGAAGAATCTTTAAGAAAATTCCCTTTAGCTTATGATGGTAATGCTTGGGAACATTGCATCATTTTCTGTTGCAAATGATGATATTGATATATTGATATTGATATTTGAATGTTATTCCAGACCTTTCTTCCTATACGTTACTATTTAAACATAATACAGCATAATTATCCAGTAAATAAGACAAGTATAGTTGATGTGTATTTTATATAAAAGGTTCTCAGAATCTTCTAGTAAGACTTTTCTATTTGTTAAATCTAGCTGAGGGTAAGGAGGCATAAGGTAAAAAACCCTTTTAATTGAAATTTCTCTCTGTAACTGTTAAGCCACTAATTAACTTGTGTTGTTTTTTATAAGCACTGTCTTGAAAAGCCATATCGGTTATAAGCCATATTTGCTTCAAATGATATTCTCTCCTTTCATGCTAATACTAAATCTCAATATGTGTACTATTCCTTATTTTAAATTTGACTTTCATTATTGAATAAAAAATTTCTTTCTTTCTTTCTTAGAAGTGTTCACATCCTTGTTTCTCTTAATCTTTTTAAAAAAGCTTCCTTATTTTCATGCCTTTTTTTAACCCAATCTTAACCTTAAGTGAACTTTCAGTTTGCTCTGTTATAATAGTTTTGTTTGAATTTATCTGAGAACTCTGTAATGTCTGGGATCCTGAACATCATTCCTTCAAGCATGGAAGGAATATTTGAAGAATGTTTAAGAAATTCAGAGTTTGCTTATCAACCTCACTCTTTGATGATCTCTTTTTCCTCCTTGGTATTTTAAAAATCTATCATTAAACTTTACATCTGTCATGTTATTTTACTATTGTGAAGATTTAAGCATGGAAAGGAAACTATTACTGTTAAAGACTGAAAAATATGGAATTTGAACTTGCCAAGGTTCCAGTGTGGCAATGAATTATCCAGTTATCAGTATTTAATACTGATTACTGACTTATTTTAATATTCTCAACGTGTTGCTAAAGCTACTCTAATTGCTATAATGGATAGGCTCTCAAAATTCAGTTAGTACTGAAATGTGGGAGGCACATGTTTCATGCTATCCAGCTGATGAAGGCACTGTCATCTTCAACATATGGTTTCCATATTCAATTGCAAAAAGATAATGGGTAGAGGATTACATAGAAGACTTTTATAAGCCAAGCCTAGAAGTTGCATATATCATTCTGATCTACATTTTTCTCTTCAGAATTCAGCCATATTCCTCAACTGAGATGCAGTTTTGGGAGGTAGTGAGAGATTTTTTTTTTCACCTGAATTCTATTCAGAGATTCAAGATTTTTTATGGTCCATTTTTTTCCCATTGAAAAATAATAATTATACAGAATAGGGGGATTCTTTGTGGAACATTTGTATAAGCACATAACAAAATTTGATCAGTTTTATTCCCCAGTATAGCCTCTTCCCTTCTCTTTTTCCATCTCTCTGATCTTTTCCCTCTAGCCTAGTAATGTCCCTTGTATTTTCATGATGTCCTTTCTTTTTTTATGTAAAAAATGAGGTCAAATACTAAAAAGAGACTTTTTAATTTATATATGACAGCAGAATGCATTACTATTCCTATTACATATACAGAGCACAATTTTTCATATCTCTGGTTATATACACAGTATATTCACACTAATTTGTGTCTTCATACATGTACTTTGGATAGTAATGATCATCACATTTCACCATCATTAATTACCCCATGCCCCTCCCTTCCCCTCCAACCCCTCTGCCCTATCTAGGGTTCATCTATTCCTCCCAAGTCCCTGCTCCCTATCCCACTATGAATCAGCTTCCTTATATCAAAGAAAACATTTGGCATTTAGTTTTTTGGGATTGGCTAACTTCACTTAGCATTATCTTCTCTACTTTATCCATTTACCTGCAAATGCCATGATTTTATTCTCTTTTATTGCTGAGTAATATTCCATTGTTTATATAGGTCACATGCTTTTTATATCCATTCATCTATTGAAGGGCATCATGATGTCCTTTCTTACTCCTTATTTTTTTATACCTTTATTTATTTATTTATTTATTTATTTTTTATGAGGATCGAATCCAGCGCTTCGTATGTGCTAGGCGAGCGCTCTACCACTGAGCCACAACCCTAGCCCCATCTTACCTCTTATTTTCTGTCTTCTGCATATGAGAGAAAACATGATCCTTGACTTTTTGAGTCTGACTTAATTCACTCAACATGATGCTCGCATTTTCCTGCCAATGTAGGAACCATGAACTTTTGCCCTATGTTTAGGTGTCTTGCTATATTAACTCAGGGAAGTTATATGAAATAACTATAAAGTCCAGAAAGGAAGACTAAAGGGAGTCACTAAACTATTTGGCTTAAGATACCATATGATTTATTGTCAAAATGTATATATTTCTAAAATTTTTATTGCATAATTATAGAATTGCAGCTTTAAGACAAATCACCAAAATGTCATTGGTACCTCTCCCAGATTACCCTAATGGTATAATTTTACACACTAGAATACATTATCAAAACAAACAAATTGATGTTTGGTGAAAGGTAATTAACTGGACCACAGAATGTACTTGGATTCCACCAGTTTTTTTATGCATCATTTTACAATGTGGAGTTCATGGTATTTATCTCATGTATGGATTCATATAACTCTCCCCACAATCAGAAGCTTGGGTTGAATAGTGTACAACTGGCTATGAGGGTGAATTCATGGTTGATATTACATGTCAGAATGAGGATCTTGTGGATAAGTGGGCACAAAATAAAAAGGCATTTTTATTTTTGGTATAGATTTATTAGAATTCTTAAAATGAAATATAAGTTTTAAAATTGTTTATGTTTAACTTAAATGTTTAACTGATACCTTAAAGCATAAAAAATGGACATAATAGCCTGGGGTGGTGATACATGCCTGTCATCTCAGCTACTTGGGAGCCTGAGGCAGAAGGATCACAAGTTTGAAGCTAGGCTCATAATTTAAGCAAGACCCTGTGTCAAAATTAAAAAGAAAGGGCTGGGGAGTGTCTCAGTGGAAAAGTGCCCTTGGGTTCAAACCCCAGTACAAAAAAATATTTATGGTGTATCATGTAATGTTTGGATACATATATTTATTGTGTAATATTTAAATAATGTCAAGGGGCTGGGGTTGTCACAGTGCAAGGGTGGGTTCGAGTCTCAGCACCGCATATAAATGAATAAAACAAAAGTCTATCAACAACTAAAAAATTTTTTTTAAAAAGTCAAACTGAATCCTCAAATATTCATCATTTCTTTATGGTAAAAATATTCAGAATTCTTTTTCTGTTTTTTTTTTTTTAATTTACAGCACATTATGGTTATCTATAGTCACCAGAGCATCTTACTCCTAACTATAATTTAGTACCTATTGATCAATCTCTCCTCTTCTGGCCCTATTTACTCCTGTCCCTTGCCTCTATTGATAAATGATTTTATATAATTATGGGTTACAGTGTGAAGCTTATAAATATAGTCATACTGCACATGATGACTTTAAGTCAGTGATGGGCTAAACATACAAGGGTGGTTCCATAAGTCTATATTATTGAATGACATCATAGTTGTGTTATTATAAGTATATTCAGTGATGTTTATCATTGTTAGCACAATGATAAAGTTGCTAACAACACACTACAAAGAACATGACCCAGCAAAAGCTGTCTTTAAGAATTCAGAATTTATGGGAAAATGTGAACTTTACTGAGTAAACAAATACTAGACCTGCCCTATAGAAAATACTAAGGAAAATTCATTAAATGGAAACAAAAGTCTACCAGTTAGTAGCATAAAACTCAAAGGAGTTTAAAACCCAATGGTATAAGTAATACTGAGCAATATTCAGAATACTCTGAGACTGTGAAAGCAGTTAAGTAATTTTATACCTAGTACAAGGGGCAAATAACAAATTATTAATTGCAGCAATCATTGAAATAAACTGTCAAAAGATATATATTACAAAATGATGTAAATTCACACATTAAAAACTCAAAATATAAGAGTTTCAGTGTAAAGTTGTTACTTTAAGTCCAAGTTAAGTTGCTGTCCATTTGGAATCAGCTATTACAAATGTAAGATCTTTTCTGTACCCCCAGTGGGAACAGTAAGGGAAAGATCTCTATGAGACACACAAAGAAAAATAAAAAACAAAAGAAAAATAAAAAACATTCAAAACGTACCACTCCAGAAAACCATCAAATCACTAAGGAAGGCAACAAGAGTGGAAGAAGCATAATATCTACAAAAACACTAAGCAAATACCAAAACAATAATAGTAGTGAGTCCATATCCATCAATAATAACCTTGAATAAAGAAAATAGATTAAATTATTAAATAAAAAAGACATTGAGTGAATGTACAAGACAAAAAACAAACACACAAACAAACAAAAAACCAAGACTCACCTCTAAGCTTCCTATAAGAGACACTTCACTTTTGAAGACACACTGAGATTGAAAGTGAAAAGATAGAAAAAGATATTCTATACAAATATTTATGCAAAAAAGAGGAGAGGGAGCAATATGTTTATCTGACAAAATAAACATTAAATAGAAACTATCAAAAGAGACAAAGGACATTATGTACTAATAAAATGATCAAGTTGTCAAGAAGATATAACAATTTTAAGTATATATGGAATTAACAATGGGACACCTAACAATGTGAAGCAAATCTTTTTAGGCCCTTTAATAGGGGATCTCAGCACAGCACTTTCAGTATTGGACAGTATCCAGACAGAAAATCAATAAGGAAAACTGGACTTCAACAACATTTTAGATAAAATGGAGCTATTGGACATATAGAGAACATTTCATCCAACAGCAACAGAAGAGATGTTCTTCTCAAATGCACATGGAACATTCTCCATATCATATGTTAGGCTAAAACACATCTTAGCAAACTTAAGAAGACTGAAACCATACAAAAGGCCTTTTCTGAATTCAATGCTCTGAAACTAGAACTCAATAATGAGCAATTTCAGAAAATTCACAATTACATGGCAATTAAGCAACATGATTCTGTGCAACTAGTGGGTCAGTGAAGAAATTAAAAGGGGAATTTAAAAATATCTTGAGGCAATGAAAAAATTATGGGATGTAGCAAGAACAGTTGTAAGATAACAGTTCGTTGCAATAAACACCTATATCCAGGAAGAAGTAAAATAAACTACTTTATACTTCAGGAAAATAGGAAAAG
This sequence comes from Marmota monax, assembly GCF_021218885.2. NCBI lineage: Eukaryota > Metazoa > Chordata > Mammalia > Rodentia > Sciuridae > Marmota > Marmota monax. Next base: position 32,582 of record NW_026693147.1, read on the forward strand.
AACAACAAATCTTAGTTTGTTAGCAAAGCAAGGGTATAATAAATATCAGATAGAAATAAATGAAATAGAGGCTAGGAAAACAATACAGTGAAACAATATCTATGAAACAGAGTTTGTTTTTTGAAAAAATAAAATTAACAGACAATTAGCAGTCTAGACTGATGGAAGGAAAACGAAGTGAATCAAATAAAATCAGCAATGAAAAAATAAACCTTATAACTGCCTCCTCAGAAGTACAAAGGATCATGAGATGGTTATGAACAATTATATGCCCCAAATTGGATACCCCAGAGGAAGTGGATAAATTGCTAGACCCAAAGAACCTACTAAGATCAAATCACAAAGAAGCAAAAAAAAATTTGAAAAGACAAATAATGAAGAAAAGAGATGGAGTTGGTTAAAAAAAGTCCCATCAAAGGAAGGCCTAGGACCTGAGGGTTCCACTGTTGAATTCTACAAAACATATTAAGACCTAATATAAATTCTCCACAACTCTTCAAAAAATTGGAAGAGGGAGAAATATTTACAATTTTTACAAAACCAGAGTTACCATGAAATTATAGTCTGACAGGAACTTCCTGACAAAAGAAAACTATAGGCTAATATGCTTGATGAACACGGATGCAGAATACTCAGGTAAGTTCCACAGCACATTAAAAAAAAATTATTCATCATGACCAAGTGGGATTTATCTCTGAGATGGAAGGATGGCTCAGCATTTGCAAATCATAAAAGGGATACAATTCATTAACAAAACAAAGGACAAAAAATCATGTGATCATCCCATTAGATGCAGGGAAAACATGAGAAAATTCAACATCTTTTCATGATAAAAATCACAACTAGTTAGGTATAGGAGGAATGTATCTCAACACAATAATGGTAAAAATATGGGAAACCCACAGTGAGCTTCATAATTGAACAAGGAAAAGTTCAAGAGTGTTTATTCTAAGATCTATAATAAGACAAAGATGTCCATTTTCACCACTCTTGCTCAAGATAGCACTGGACCATGCAAATGACAGGAGAAAGAAAAATGAGGCATCCAGATTGGGAAGGAAGAAGTAAAATGATCTCCATTTGCATATGATATGATCTTTTGTATTGGCATATACTAATTTATAGAAAAATGGGTTTCAGTTTAGAATATTTGTACATGCATATAGCACTTGATTATTTTCTGTTGCTCTCCCTTTACTCATTCCTCTGATCCCCTTCCTCTTTTCTAATAGTCTCTCTTTTCCTTTCATGCCATCATTTTTATTTTTTCTAGATTTCACATATGAGAGAAAGCATGTGATACTTAACCTTTTTTAGTCTGGCTTATTTTGCTTAATATGAAACTCTTCAGTTCCATCTATTTTCTTGCAAATGACATGATTTCATTTTTCTTTGTGGCTGAAAGAAAAATAAAATTATGTCATTTGTGTATGTGTACTACATTTTATTTACCACTTCATCTATTGACAGGCACCTAGACTAATTCCACAACTTAGAAATTGTGAATTGTGTCACAATACACATTGCTATATGTGTATCCCTCAAGCACTGACTTAAACTTTTTTTGGTAAATGCTAAGGAGTGGGATAGCTGAATCACATAGTATTTTGATTTTTAGGTTTTTGCGGAATCTCCAAACTAATTTTCATAAGGGCCATACTAGTTTATATTCCCACCAACAGAGTATAAAAATCCCTTTTCTCTCAACTTCTTACCAGCATTTACTGTTATTTTTGTTCTTGATGAATGTCATTCTGTCTGGAATGAGATGGAACTCATTGTAGTTTTGATTTGCATTTCTTAGATGCTAAAGATATATAAATGCTGGCCAGTTTACTACTACTACTACTCCTCCTCCTCCTCCTACTACTACTACTACTCCTACTACTACTACTACCACCGCTACTACCACCCCTCCTCCTCCTCCTCATCCTCCTCTTCTTTTTCTTCTGTCCTTCCTTCCTTCCTTCCTTCTTTCCTTTTTTGATAAGTATATTTTTAGTTCATTTTCCCCCTTCTTGATTAGGGTTTTTGTTAAATGTTGTTTTTTGTATACTAAAAAAACTTTTTAGTTTAAGTAAGTCCCATTTGTTGATTCTTGTTATTAACTCTTGTGCTATGGGTGTCCTATTAAGGAATTTGGAGCCCGACCCCACAATATGTTAAATGTTGTTAAATGTTGTTTTTTGTATACTTGATATATTCTGCATATTTATCGTCTGTCAAAAGAAAGGCTGGCAAAGATGTTTTCTCTTTTTTTAAATTGGTTGTTCAAAACATTACAAAGCTCTTGACATATCATATTTCATACATTAGATTCAAGTGGGTTATGAACTCCCATTTTTACCCCAAATACAGATTGCAGAATCACATCGGTTACACATCCACATTTTTACATAATGCCCTAATAGTAACTGTTGTATTCTGCTACCTTTCCTATCCTCTACTATCCCCCCTCCCCTCCCCTCCCATCTTCTCCCTCTACCCCATCTACTGCAATTCATTTCTCTCCTTGTTTATTTTCCCATTCCCCTCACAACCTCTTATATGTAATTTTGTATAACAATGAGGGTCTCCCTCCATTTCCATGCAATTTCCCTTTTCTCTCCCTTTCCCTCCCACCTCATGTCTCTGTTTAATGTTAATCTTTTCTTCCTGCTCTTCCTCCCTGCTCTGTTCTTAGTTGCTCTCATTATATCAAAGAAGACATTTGGTATTTGTTTTTTAGGGATTGGCTAGCTTCACTAAGCATAATCTGCTCTAGTGCCATCCATTTCCCTGCAAATTCCATGATTTTGTCATTCTTTAGTGCTGCGTAATACTCCATGGTGTATAAATGCCACATTTTTTTATCCATTCATCTATTGAAGGGCATCTGGGTTGGTTCCACAGTCTAGCTATTGTGAATTGTGCTGCTATGAACATCGATGTGGCAGTATCCCTGTAGTACGCTCTTTTAAGGTCTTCAGGGAATAGTCCGAGAAGGGGAATAGCTGGGTCAAATGGTGGTTCCATTCCCAGATTTCCCAGGAATCTCCATACTGCTTTTCAAATTGGCCACACCAATTTGCAGTCCCACCAGCAATGTACAAGAGTACCCTTTTCCCCACATCCTCGCCAGCACTTGTTGTTGTTTGACTTCATAATGGCTGCCAATCTTACTGGAGTGAGATGGTATCTTAGGGTGGTTTTGATTTGCATTTCTCTTACTGCTAGAGATGGTGAGCATTTTTTCATGTATTTGTTTGATTGATTGTATGTCCTCCTCTGAGAAGTGTCTATTCAGGTCCTTGGCCCATTTGTTGATTGGGTTATTTGTTATCTTATTGTCTAATTTTTGGAGTTCTTTGTATACTCTGGATATTAGGGCTCTATCTGAAGTGTGAGGAGTAAAAATTTGTTCCCATGATGTAGGCTCCCTATTTACCTCTCTTATTGTTTCTTTTGCTGAGAAAAAACTTTTTAGTTTAAGTAAGTCCCATTTGTTGATTCTTGTTATTAACTCTTGTGCTATGGGTGTCCTATTAAGGAATTTGGAGCCCGACCCCACAATATGTAGATTGGAGCCAACTTTTTCTTCTATCAGACGCAGTCTCTCTGATTTGATATCAAGCTCCTTGATCCATTTTGAGTTAACTTTTGTGCATGGCGAGAGGAGGGGATTCAGTTTCATTTTGTTGCATATGGATTTCCAGTTTTCTCAACACCATTTGTTGAAGATGCTATCCTTCCTCCATTGCATGCGTTTAGCCCCTTTATGAAATATAAGATAGTTTTAACTTTGTGGATTAGTCTCTGTGTCCTCTATTCTGTACCATTGGTACCAGTACCATGCTGTTTTTGTTACTATTACTCTGTAATATAGTTTGAAATCTGGTATCGCTATACCGCCTGATTCACACTTTCTGCTTAGAATTGCTTTTGCTATTCTGGGTCTTTTATTTTTCCATATGAATTTCATGATTGCTTTATCTATTTTTACAAGAAATGCCGTTGGGATTTTGATTGGCATTGCATTAAACCTATAGATAACTTTTGGCAATATCGCCATTGGTGATGATGTTAGTTCTGCCTATCCATGAACAGGGTATATTTTTCCATCTTCTAAGATCTTCTTCTACTTCTCTTTTTAGGGTTCTGTAGTTTTCATTGTATAAATCTTTCACCTCTTTTGTTAGGTTGATTCCCAAGTATTTTATTTTTTTGAGGATATTGTGAATGGAGTGTTTTTCCTCATTTCCGTTTCAGAGGTTTTGTCGCTGATATACAGAAATGCCTTTGATTTATGCGTGTTGATTTTATATCCTACCACTTTCCTGAATTCATTTATTAGTTCTAGTAGTTTTTTTGTAGACCCTTTTGGGTCTTCTAGGTATAGAATCATGTCATCCCCAAATAGTGATAATTTAAGTTCTTCTTTTCCTATTTTTATGCCTTTAATTTCTTTCGTCTGTCTAATTGCTCTGGCCAGTGTTTCGAGAACTATATTGAATAGAAGTGGTGATAGAGGGCATCCCTGTCTTGTTCCAGATTTTAGAGGGAATGCCTTCAATTTTTCTCCATTCAGAATGATGCTAGCCTGAGGCTTAGCATAGATAGCTTTTACAATGTTGAGGTAAGTTTCTGTTATCCCTAGTTTTTCTAATGTTTTGAACATAAAGGGATGCTGTACTTTGTTGAATGCTTTTTCTGCATCTATCAAGATGATCATATGGTTCTTATCTTTAAGTCTATTGATGTGGTGAATAACATTTATTGATTTCCGTATATTGAACCATCCTTGCATCCCAGGGATGAATCCTACTTGATCATGGTGCACAATTTTTTGATGTGCCTTTGTATCTGATTCGCCAGAATTTTATTGAGGATTTTTGCATCTAGGTTTATCAGAGATATTGGTCTGTAGTTTTCTTATTTTGAGGTGTCTTTGTCTGGTTTCGGAATCAGGGTGATGTTGGCCTCATAGGATGAGTTTGGAAGAGCTCCCTCTTTTTCTATTTCCTGAAATAACTTGAAAAGTATTGGTATTAATTCTTCTTTAAAGGTTTTGTAAAACTCCGCTGTATACCCATCCGGTCCTGGGCTTTTCTTGGTTGGTAGTCCTTTGATTGCTTCTTCTATTTCATCCATTGATATTGGTCTGTGCAAATTGTGTGTATCCTCCTGACTCAGTCTGGGCAAATCATATGACTTAAGAAATTTATCGATGTCTTCACTATCTTCTATTTTATTGGAATATAGGTTTTCAAAATAATTTCTAATTGTCTTCTGTATTTCTGTAGCATCTGTTGTGATATTGCCTTTTTCATCCCGTATGTTAGTAATTTGAGTTCTCTCTCTTCTTCTCTTTGTTAGCATGGCTAAGGGTCTGTCGATCTTATTTATTTTTTCGAAGAACCAACTTTTAGTTTTGTTAATTTTTTCAATAGTTTCTTTTGTTTCAATTTTGTTGATTTCTGCTCTGATTTTAATTATTTCTTGCCTTCTGCTACATTTGCTGTTGTTTTGATCTTCCTTTTCTAGGGCTTTGAGATGAAGTGTGAGCTCATTTATTTGTTGGTTTTTCCTTTTTTTGAGGAATGACCTCCAGGCGATAAATTTCCCACTTAAAACTGCTTTCATTGTGTCCCATAGATTCCGATATATTGTGTCTGTATTTTCATTTATCTCTAAGAATTTTTTGATTTCCTCCTTTATGTCTTCTGTAACCCATTGATCATTCAATAACATATTGTTCATTTTCCATGTGATGTAGGATTTTTCCTTCCTTCTTTTATCATTGATTTCTAGTTTCATTCCATTATGATCAAGATAAAATGCATGGTATTATCTCCACACCTTTATATTTCCTGAGTGTTGCCCTATGGCATAATATATGGTCTATTTTTGAGAAGGATCCATGTGCTGCTGAGAAAAAAGTATATCCACTTGATGATGGTTGATATATTCTATACATGTCAGTTAAGTCTAGGTTATTGATTGTGATATTGAGTTCTATAGTTTCTTTATTCAACTTTTGTCTGGAGGATCTGTCCAATGGTGAGAGAGGTGTGTTGAAGTCACCCATAATTATTGTGTTGTGGTCTATTTGATTCTTGAACTTGAGGAGAATTTGTTTTATGAACATCGCAGCACCATTATTTGGTGAAAGATGTTTTCTCATCCTGTAGTTTATCTGTTCACACTGTTGTTTCCTTTGCTTGTAGATGCTTTTTAATTTCATGCCATCTCATTTAATATACATCAATAAAAATAATGAATTTTAAATGATAAAGCTCTGTATAGTAAATAAAAGAAACTTGATTCCTACCTAGACAGACTTTTACAGAAATTGTTTTTCATTTAGAGTAACTATACAACACAGTCAACTGGCAACTTAACCAATAGATTATAACAAATAGTCTTTGTTCTAAAAGTTTATTTGCATAATCTTATTATTTAGAAATTGGAATAAACCACTGTAATAAGATGTCTCTAATTAATCAGGGTGAATATCGAGAAGAGATATAGCTGGGTCATATGCTGGTTCCATGCATAGTGTTTTGATGAATCTCTATACAGATTTCCATAGAGGTTGTATGAAATTAGAGTCCCACCAACAAGTGGGACTATCTACATCTTCTCTAGCATTCATTATGTATTTGTGTTCTTGATGACTGAAATTTTGACTGAGGTGAGATGCAATCTCAGTGTAGTTTTGATTTGTATTTCCCTAATTGCTAATGATTTTGAACGTTTTTTCATGTACTTGCTGGCCATTTTGTATTTCTTCTTTCTTGAGAAGTGTCTGTTTAGTTCATTAAACCATTTATTAATTGGTTATTTGATTTTGGGGTGTAAAATGTTTGAGTTTTTTATATTGTAGATATTAATCCTCTATCAGAAGAGGAGCTGGGAAAGATTTTATTCCATTCTATGGGTTCTCTCTTCACATTTCTAATTGTTTCCTTTGCTGTGTGTTTTAATTTGATGCTGTTTCATTTTTTAACTCTTGGCATTATTTCCTGAGCTTTAAGGGATTCTATAGAGAAAGTCATTGCTTATGTCTAAAAGCCTGAGTGTTGACCCTGTATTTCCTTCTAGGAGATACATAGTTTGAGGACTAATTCCTATGTCTATGATCTATTTGAGTTATTTTTTTGCACAGGGCGAGAGATAAGGGTCTCGTTTTTGTGTTTTTTTTTTCCTGCCACTTACAGATAACCAGTTTTCCTAGCAGTTTTCCTTTCTTTTAAAGGCTGTCTTTTCTCCAATGTGTATTTTTGGCACCTTTGTCGAGGATCAGATGACTATATCTGTGTGGGTTTGTCTCTGTGCCTTCTATTCTGCACCATTGGTCTATGTGTCTGTTTTTATGCCTGTACCATGCAGTTTTTGTTACTATAGTTCTGTATTCTAATTTGAAGTCAAGTAGATGCTAAAGATGTATAAATGCTGGCCATGACTCCAGCATTGATTTTTTTTGTCTTAAAATGACTTTGAATATTCTGGGTCTTTTATTCTTCCAAATGAATTTTAGGACTATTTTTTTCTAGTTCTGTGAAGAATGCCATTGGTATTTTGTTTGGAATTGCACTTAATTTGTATATTGCTATTGGTAGTATGGCCATTTATCAATGTTAATTATCCATATCCATGAAAATGGGAGGTCTTTCTATCATTTGAGGTCTTCTTCAATTTCTTTCTTCAGTGTTTTTATAGTTTTTATTGTAGAGGTATTTTACCTCCTTTGTTGTTATTTATTCCTAGGTATCTTATTTTTTTAGGCTATTGTGAATGGAATTGGAAAAACATTCTGTTGATGATGAACCCAAAGATATTGTTTTGTTGTGTAGTGTTCACCTTAATTCCAAAAGGACTTCATAGTGTATTTCCCCTGTGCTTTCCTTGGCTGAGATTAGTGGGATTGATGCTGTGCATACAGTGTTGGAGCCCGAGAGGTCTGATTACTCTGTAGGTTTTGCAGGACTGGGGTCCTTCTTGTTGTTCAGTCAGTATGTTGTAGAGAGTGAAGTATTTGGGATGCACTTTCTTCAGTTTTGGAGGTTACTCTTCCAATTTTGTCAGTGATGTGCATTCTGAAAGGGTGTAGGAGTGACCTGTGATGAGGTTTTTCATAGGTGCTATGTCCTTAACTGTTAATTCTTTCTACCATTGCTAATGGCATGAATGTCCAGAAGTGGGACTTTAGGCCCCTCTAGCTTTGTCCACTTGGAGCTGGGTCATCAGTTGATGGTTATCTCCTCTACTATTTAAGTTGAATATCCACCAGGGTTCAATTAGGGTTAGGTTGTGGTTGGAGTAAGGCATAGTTTCTCTCAAATGAACTCAGAGAGAAAGCAAACAGCCACACAATGTGTTTGAAGTCTTAGGGTTTATCTGAGTAGCACTCAGGATAAAATAAGCAACAGTAACAACAACATAAAAACAAATAACATAAAGGCCAATGAATATCAACAGTAAGTACAATGTCAATAACAATAGAAATGAAAGGGGAAAAATAATCTAAAACACAATGAATAATTCAAAATGAATAAGAATAAAATTAATAATAAAATGGGAATGAAAAAGAAAGACTTAAAAAAACAAACAAAAGAAATGAGAAAAGATAGAGATTAAATTGTATTAATCCAATTAAATTACTAAAACAATAAAATTAATTAAAAGTAAGAAAAGAATGAGAGGACAAAAAGAAAAGAAATTTAAGGGAAAAAAAGAGAAAAAGGAAAACAAAGGGAAACTTCCTTGTAGCCAGGGTACTGAGAGTGGAGAACTTCTTTCAGGAGCCCCTAATATTGTAATCTGCCAGATATGGGGTGAGTAGTGGTCATAGCTAAGGGAAATTGTAATTTCTCTCTGCTTTCACTAAACAGGTCAGTGCCATATGTAGGGAGAACCCTGCCCAGAGTCTTCCCTCAAAGCTGGTTAAGTTAATATTGTCTGTGGCAGCCCTGTATACACTCCAGAGGCATTTTGTTTGCATGCCAATCATGTGGTGTAAGAGGGAGCTGTCTGTAAGCCTTTTTACCTGATTGTTCTTCCAAAATGTTGTAGACTGGCCAAGTGGGTATACAAACTCACTCTGTACTCACTGCTGAGAGCTTAGGGAGATGGCAAATGTTTGAACCACAGCATATTCCCAAATGCCTTGGTGTGCTAAAGCTAATAGACCACCATGTCACTGTGTTCTACCAGAGAGGGGCCAACAGTTACCAGGACAATGAAGGGCAGATAATTGACAATTATGTATTAAGAAAATCCATGAGTCCAAAAGAGACCACAAGGAGTCTTATCAGGCAGGCAAGGATCTGGAAAATGGAATCCAGAATGTCCAACCTTTCCCAGGCCTAGGTAACTATAATACCTTAAGGGAACTATTATTTAAAAACTTGGGGAATCTTATTGAAGCTGATAAGCTTCATGAAAATGGGACTTGACATATCATAACGCCCTCCAGCCATAGTTAATTACAATCTCTGAAGGGAACTACTATTTCCAGTAGTAATTGCACTTTCTGTGACCAGGTTGCCATGACCTTCCTTCATCACTGAAACTTATTCATAATTACCCAACCAATCCTTGTTATCGGGACATCGAGAACCTCACAAAGTATACTGAGGGCTATTCACAGAGGGTAGTAAACCAATAAAGGGGATATGTGAAATCAACCCAGGGACAGGGGACTCAAAACCCTTAAAAACCCAACTTTGTTAGGGCCATGTTGACCTCCCAGAGGTGGCCCTAGTCAGACTGTCATAGTCATTTTTACCTCCATCTTTCCTAATGAACTCTGGCATGTTACTCTGTGTGACTCACTTGAAGTTCTTCCTACAATATTGCAAGATCTAGTGGCTAGAACCCCCATGGCTGTTTGGGCTCCTTGGGTTAATCTTCTCTGTAACAATAGGAGCCATCTGAATATGATTCTGGTTATAGCACTCTGAGAGATGGTCAGACATATAAGAGATTGTTCTGTAAAGCTAGTTTGTTATGCAGGAGGAGTCACATTCAGTTCAAACCCTAGTACTGGATTTAAAGCTTATAAGAACCATGGGTTTTTCCCTAGGGCTAGGATTGCCTGTCTACTATTATCATCAATGTTGGCTGCCCTCTCCAGCTTATCTGATGCTTAGCCTGAGGTTCTTCTCCCCTGCTGTGGAGATGTGTTTGAAGTTTCAGATTGCTTTGTATTATATCTGAGTTTCCTTTCTGTTTCTCTGTTTAGTGTTCCCATCACCTATTTGTTGGTATCCAGAGCTCTTCTCTTTTTTTGCTTCAAAATACAGTTTCTCTTTAGTTGCCCTGACACTTCTTACTTGCAGAGTCACACAGAAAATACTTCTATTCCTCCATCTTACCTCAGAAGTCCCCTTGTGAGGGCTGATTATGTATCTCATTGGGAGAGGGCTTGCCTTGTATGCACCAGACCCTGGGTTCAATCCCCAGCACCAGAAAAAAATAATAAAAAGTCTATGATGCTTGAATGTGAGTGGCATCTTATAGACATGTTTTCTCTTTCAATTCTGAGCAATTGGTGTCCCCTCTCTTTAATTTTTAGCCTGGCTGTAGGATTTTCAGTTTTATTTATCTTTTCAGAGATCTGGCTTTTGGTTTCATTGCTCTTCTCTACTGATTTTCCTCTTTTTTAAAAATTTTTAATACTTATTTATTAGTTTTCGGCGGACACAACATCTTTGTTTGTATGTGGTGCTGAGGATCGAACCCGGGCCGCAGGCACGCCAGGTGAGCGCGCTACGGCTTGAGCCACATACCAGCCCCTGATTTTCCTCTTTTCAATCATAAATTTCTTTTCTCGATTAATTCCCTCTTGTTTCTAGGTTCCCAAGATAGAAATGTGTATGACTGATTTCAGATTGTTCCTTTAAAAATATATATCTATTCAATTTTATAAATCTCTTTCCAAGCACTGCTTTTGCTGCATCCCTCTAGTTTTCATAAGTTGTGTTTTCATTTTCATTTAGGTCAAAATATATTTAGGGATTATTGTCTTATTGTAAAATTGACCTCTTTGCTACTATATAGTGGGAAAGGCCAAGAAAAAGAACTCAAACGTATACTTATTGAAAAGAAAGAAATAAACAATTTCTATTAAAAAATAACATGTTTGAATATGAAGAATCTCTAGGAATCTAAAACAATGTGCTAAAACTAATAAGTGAGTTCAATAAGGACATAAGATATGAGGTTAACCTATTAAAATGTTGTAATTTTTGTATGTGAATATATAATATTAGTAAATTAAAGTTATATCAAATAGCAATGGACAGAAATTGGGAAAAAAAAAACCTAAAACACCCATTAAAATAAGACTAAGTTCTTTAACATTTAAGTACAAATCTTACACTATCCATGTCTCCTCCTTTATCTATAGGTGATACATTCCAAGACCCCCAGTGGTTACTGAAATTATAGATAGTATTGAATTGTAAAACATACTGTTATCTTGTACTATACATATATGGAATTTAATTTATAAATTAGGCATAGGAAGAATTCCCAAAATAACTAAGAATAAAATAGAACAATTGTAATAATATACTGGAAGAAGAGTTATGTGAATGTGATCTGTCCCTCTCTAAAAATATGTTAACTGTAGTGTACTCATTGTTCTATTTGTGATGTGATGATGCAATGCCTCTCCATTGAGATGAAGTGAGGTGAATGATGAAGGCATGAAGAATTAGGTTACTGTATGAAGTTTACTTGAAAACAGGCCCTGGGAAACCACCACATCAAACTGATACCTGAGATGGCTACTGAGTGACATAAGTGTTTAGCAGTTACAGTGTGGATATACCAGACAGAGGATGATTCATATCCCTGGTAGGATACAGTGGGACAACAAAGATTTCATCATGCTACTCAGAATGGCATGTGTAAATATAAAACTTATGAATTGTTAATTTTTAGAATATTCCATGTAATTTTTTTTAACCATGGTTGTATACAGGTGACTAAAGCCATGGAAAATGGAAACACAAAGGGGGAACTTCTGTATGTATAAGATCTATATCTTTAAAAATATGAAACACTGATTTAAGACATTAAGACTTTAGAAATGGATATACTATTTTTCTGAACTAGAAGACTCAGTATTTGTTAGATGTTGATACCTCAAAAATTCATGCCAATCATGAATCCAATAGGAATTTTTGTGTTTAAATTGAATATAACATTTATGTGTAAAGCAAACAAACTAAGAATCAAAATCAATTTTGTAAGAGAGGAACCAAGAGGGAGAACTCATACTGATTGGCTTCCAGTCTATTAAGTGACAATAATCAGGGAAGTATGATATTAGAAAAAAATCAAATATACATCAGTATGGAGAATACAGATACCACAGAGAATGTACAAATAGATCTACTCTTATATTCTTCACTGATATTTGAGAAAGTGCTAAGGCAATTCAATGGAAAGTATCTTTTACTACAAATGGAAAAAATAAGATTTTCATATGCAAAAACAAAATTTAAAAAGTTAACCTCACTCTGCCCTTCTTACTCTATAAAATAACTCAAAATGGGTCACAGACCTGGGCTGGTGTTGTGGCTCAGTGGCAGAGCACTTGCCTAGCACATGTGAGGCACTGGGTTCCATCCTCAACACCACATAAAAATAAATAAATAAAATAAAGGTATTGTGTCCATCTACAACCAAATTAAAAATAATGGATCGTAGATCTTAAGGTTCATGTGAATATTGAGGTGATTTCCTATGACATCTTTCTTGGAGTCAGAGAAATCCCAGAGCAAAAAAATTAGAAGCAGGTGGAGAAGGATTGAAGTGAGGTGTTGTCAAGTTGCATTTACTAAAGCTGGTTGATTATAGTACAGAGTTGGATACTGCAGCTGTGACTTAAGTAAAAGATGAGACTGATGCACCTAAAATGGTGTACCACAGTATGTAGTTCTCAAAGTTTGGTTCTTTTACCAGGATATGTAGCAACTGTTTCACTGAATTGGAAATTGAGCCCACCATGCATCCATTTTTTTTTATTCTTATGGAAAACAATATACCAAAAGCAGAGGTGTCATTCTATCTGGGATGACTGATACTCACAGCATGAGAAATCCTGTTAGCTCTACATACCTGGAACAAGGAGGACTGTGTCTGAAATCTTGGGGCATTTCTTGGGTATCACATACTATTTTCATGTCCAAAAATAAATGTTAATATAATCTATAACAACCCCCAAAAGAAAAGATGAATGAGGATGAAAAGGATAATTTTGAGGAGGACAATTCATATTATGAACCTAAGTAAACAAACAAACAAACAAAAAACCTCATGCAGCTGGTGATTTATACAAGGGAAACCTGGAACAAGTAGTGAAGAGGGAATAAATGTCAGCTATAGCCTTGTGATCAATTGCAGGGACATAGAACATAGTATTAGGAGGTCATTTGACACATAGGGAGAGTGGCTGGGATCATGGTGGGTACTATTAATGTTTTTTCAGAGGTAAGGAGGCATAAGTGACTGAATAGGGTGGGAATCTGGGCCTATCTTTATCTATCTTGACCTAAGGAACAGTTGAATATGATCTGGTGGAGTTCATTTTTTCTCTTATACCTGCCTTTTCCATATATTGAAATACATGGAAAATGGGGTCATAGAAGTCTGATCCTTGTTAGCATTGTAATCCCATTACCTAGGGCTGTTTGATGTGAATCATGTTGTATTTTGAGACCTCCATTGGGGAATCTTTCCCTAGCAGTTGTCTTTCTTAGTGGTATTAGGATTCAAATCCTTGCTAACTAGAGTTCGTCTATTTCTCCCATGCTCCCCCTCCCTACCCCACTATAAATCAGCCTCCTTATATCAGAGAAAACATTCAGCATTTTTTTTTGGATTAGCTAACTTCATTTAGCATTATCTTCTCCAATGCCATCCATTTACCTGCAAATGCCATGATTTTAATCTCTTTTATTGCTGAGTAAAATTCCATTGTGTATATATGCCACAATTTTTTTTATCCATTCATCCACTAAAGGGCATCTAGATTGGTTCCATAGTTTCGCTATTGTGAATTGTGCTGTTATAAACATTGATGTGGCTATGTCCCTGTAGTATGCTGATTTTTAAGTCCTTTGGGTATAGACCTAGGAGAGGGATAGCTGGGTCAAATGGTGGTTCCATTCCTGGTTTTCCAAGGAATCTACATACTGCTTTCTATATTGGCTGCACCAATTTGCAGTCCTACCAGCAATGTATGAGTGTGCCTTTTCCCCCATATCCTCACCAACATTTATTGTTGTTTGTCTTCATAATAGCTGCCATTCTGACTGGAGTGAGATGATATCTTAGAGTAGTTTTGATCCAAAGTACATGTATGAAGACACGAATTGGTGTCAACATACTTTATATCAACTAGAGATATGAAAAATTGTGCTGTATATGGGTAGTAAGAATTGTAATGCTGACATTTTTTTAAAAGTCAATAAAAAAGGATTCAAATCCACTGATGGCTTCTTGTGTAAACTCTAAATCTTCTAAGATATTTAAAATCATCTGCAGTCTGGCTTTTGACATCTTTTGTGGCTTCTGCAAAAACTGTTCTTCACCTCCCAAAATATAGGCTCCAGTTACACAAAACACTCCATTCCTTAGATGGGAAAAGTTTAAGCTTGCATCCCTGACCTTCCCTCCATCCTACCTTTTCCCTAGAGTATAGACAGGTGTGATCGGTGACCTTAATCAGTCATCACTACAGGACTCTAAGAGAATTTGTCTTGGTGAGGTACAGGGTAATTATTTTGATAATAATAACTTTAATGAGCTCCTCCAGGATGTGGACTCCTCTGGGACACAGAGCCCCTTAGGCCCAGGGATGAGTAGAATGAGGGATATGAGCAGGGACAATGCTTACATAGGTGATGACTACAGAGGCTATGACTTCATATGCCCATAATGAATAAAGGGGGGCAAGATCTTGGTCTGGGCTCTAGAGTTACCTTCAGACACTGGGTAATTTGTCAGGGTCATGAAGAAGACTGAGTGTCCTTCCACCCTGAGAGTTTTGATTTCCCAGTTTGTATGATGTTCTGCAGGATATATTTTCAGGTATGCTATTTTTCTCCTTTTCCATATCATTATCTCCCAAGACTTTTCTTTTAGTAACATTAGGATTTAAGTTCGTCACTTGCAATTATTTTATTAATTATAATATTCATTAATATTACTTATCATGCAACATATTCTCACAAGATTGTATTATTTCAGCATACTGACATATATCTGTGAGATAGGAATTAAATACACAAGTTCTTAGCCCTTGACTATATAATCAAGTTATTCAAGGAGCTCTGAAATACTTAGGGCAGGCCCCCTCCAAGAGATTCTGATCATATTTATTGAAGAGTGGCACAGATCTGTATTTTAAAAATTTACATTGTACTACTCAAAGTATGGTCCACTGGCCAGGAGAGTTAGCATCACCAGATGTAAAATTTTATCTTTTAAAATATAGGATTTTAGGGCTGGGGATGTGGCTGAAGCAGTAACGCGCTCGCCTGGCATGTGCGGGGTGCTGGGTTTGATCCTCAGCACCACATAAAATAAAATAAAGATGTTGTGTCCACCGAAAACTGAAAAATAAATAAATAAATAAATTATTAAATTTATTTATCTCTTAAAAAATATAGTATTTTAGGCCCACACCTACTGAATAAAAGTGTTGTCCCTTATGAACCTTATGTACATTTCAGTATGCCAACTATGCATATACAAACTGAAAAAGATGAGAGGCAGCATTGCCAGAACACTGAAATGCTAGTGCCTAATCAGTGGCATCATCTGCAAGTGATATCTCTGTGCTTTGTAATTCATAATAAGATCCTTGAAGCCACAGATGCATCCCATTCATTTCCTAGGCAAGCAACATTCTGAGAAATTAGGTGTATAAAATTTCATTGTTCCCTTTCCTACCTGCAATACCAATGTATTATGTTCAAATGTAATAAACTATTAAATGTGGCTAGATAAACAGGGTGAAAATTTTAGCAACTATACTCAGTTATGCCTGTTTAGGGGAGGAACATCCCATGTGCCTTAATGTCCTTTAATTTTTCTTAGCTCTTATGCACTCTGCATATAGATATCTGGAGACGAAACAGAGATCTTAAAGATAGAACTTTTTTCCTGTTTTTGCCCCCAAAATACTAAAGATTTATATTTTCACATAAATATCAATGAATCAGGAGTATATAAACACAAGGGATGAAGTATCAGTGTGGTCATGCATAAAGGGTGGTCTGGTTGTCTGTTTAAGACAAAGAGTAGTGTGGTTGAGTCTAACTTTTCCCATGTATCTAAAGTTATAGCCAGAATTTCTTTAGCCAGTGTCAAAATCTATTGTATATGGTTCAAGCCTGGGAGGATAGAGAAGGATTAATGATTCTAACTTCAAAGAGAGTTTACTGCCTTTGAATTTTGCTGGAGGTATGTCTCAGTCTGAAGAATAGCCAGTCGATATTCAGGCATTGTGCCTGTTGCTGGCTCTGGTATAGACTTGAAGGTATTTCCTGCATGGAGTTCATAATCCAGCAGGGCAGTCAGCTATAAACAAGGGATCAAGGACACTGAATGCTATGAGATGAGTACAGGATGCAGTGGGAACATAGAAATAGGAACATAGAAATAGCTAAGCAAGGGGCTGGGGATGTGGCTCAAGCGGTAGCGCACTCGCCTGGCGTGCGTGCGGCCCAGGTTCAATCCTCAGCACCACATACAAACAAAGATGTTGTGCCCGCCGATAACTAAAAAAAAAAAATAAATAAATATTAAAAAATTCTCTCTTTAAAAAAAAAAGAAATAGCTAAGCAAGTCACAAGTAATTGATCCAAAAAATAAGTGGGGGCAAGCCAAATGAAGTGGGAAGAGGTGAGACAAGAAGAACAACAAGTGTTTCAGGCCGATATCAAGAAGTCGTGAACTACATGTCCAGTGTTGCTGGAGAAATGATGTAAAAGTTATTGTGGGGTCAGTCAAGACTGTGAAGATAAGTAAGGGTGACAATGTGAAACATCTTTGCTGCCCCTGACCCAAGTGGGCAGCTGAATTTAAGATCGCTAGTGTGAATTTCCAGGGACACCAAATAAAACACAGACACACACTTTACCTTTAAACAAACTTCAGGACAGCTTGTCTGCTCTTGGCCTCGAGCTCCCCAAATGGGAGAGCAAGAGAAAGTCACAAGAGGCTAGTGAGAAAGAGCAAGCACGTTTGGAAGTGGGCTTTTATTGAGGGGACCCTTGTTCTTAGAAAGTTACATCTGATAAAGACCAGAAAGGGCAGGGTTACAAGGGACAGGTGAGTGTAATGCAACTCAAGGGCCATCGCCTACAGCTGAAGACACACCCTCAACTTCCTGAACTGGGACAATGCTCAGATAACTATGAAATGTAGTGATGGTCAAAGCTTATCGCTTCAGAGTGGCTCCCCACACATCTTTTTCTCCTTGACCTTATGAATTATTACCTTGATCTTATGAATGATGAGAATCCACAAAACTTTCAGCAGATTGATGATTGGATTTTAATATCAGGATGCCAGAGTGGGATGAGTTTGAAGTAGAGAGAGCATGGAAGCAGGGAGATGAAACAATAGGCTCTTCTGAAGTCCAGACAAGGTATGTCATTAGCCTGGTCCAGATTATGGCACTTGGGATGAAGAGTAGATGAATTAGAGAATGAAGTGGCAGAATCTATAGGGCTTGCTAGGTGAGCTGTTGATGGACAGGGAAATGAACAGACACAATACAACTCTTGGGTGTCTGACTTGAGCCTGGATTTCTTTTATTGAGGTATGAGAGACTGGAGGAGTGTAAAGGGAGAGGGTCGAGTGCATCATGAGTTTCATTTGGGATCTGTTGAGCTGCAGATGGTTGTGGTATACCTATGGGGGGAGATAATCAGTAAGCTGTTGGTGACAGGGAACTGAAGGCAATAAAGCTGTTCATCATCTGTTTAGATGGCAATCAATGCCATGAGATTAGGTGAGCATGTAAAGGTCTGTATCTACAGAATTATAAGAGAAGAGTATTTAGGGAAGAACTCAGAAACAATGATATGCAAGACACTGTCAGAGAAGAAAGCAATCATAATTGTTGATAATAAATGTCCATGGAATATCAGAAGAACCAATATGATCACACAGAATCTAGTAGGTGAGATTATATCAGAAGGGAGAGAAGAGTCAGCATTGTTACGTTCAATGATAAGTGAGGAACCTAAGTCTGAGAGATGGCTTGGATTGAATGGTGTGTCATAATCTCATTGTAGATGTGGTTTTGAATACTGAGTGCATGATCAATGAGATCAAATATGCAAAGAGACTGCACATCATAGAAATAGGTTTGGCTTATTATTTATATTTTAAAAGAATCCTATTATTTTCTCTTAAAGATACTGGAGATAGAGCATGATAGGAAGAAACCAATCTATCATCTCAGAATTCCTCCTCCTGGGCCTGCCCATCCAGTCAGAACACCAAAACCTATTCTATGCCTTATTCCTGGCCATGTATCTTATCACCGTCCTGGGGAACTTCCTCATCATCGTCCTTATTCGCCTGGACTCCCATCTGCATACACCCATGTATATTTTTCTCAGCAACTTGTCCTTCTCTGACCTCTGCTTTTCCTCTGTTACAATGCCCAAATTGCTACAGAACATGGAGAGTCAAGTTCCATCCATTCCCTATGCAGGCTGCCTGACCCAAATGTACTTCTTTCTGTTTTTTGCAGACCTGGAGAGCTTCCTTCTAGTGGCCATGGCCTATGACCGCTATGTGGCCATCTGCTTTCCCCTGCACTATACTACCATCATGAGCCCCAAGCTCTGTCTCTTCCTGGTGGTGCTGTCCTGGGTGCTGACCATGTTCCATGCCATGCTCCATACCCTGCTTATGGCCAGATTGTGTTTCTGTGCAGAGAACGTGATTCCCCATTTTTTCTGTGATATGTCTGCCCTTCTGAAGCTGTCCTGCTCCGACACTCATGTCAATGAGTTGGTGATATTTATCACAGCAGGCCTCATTCTTCTCATTCCATTTGTCCTCATTCTTCTTTCCTATGGGCGCATCGTGTCCTCCATTCTCAAGGTCCCTTCTGCTCGAGGTATCCATAAGGCCTTCTCCACCTGTGGCTCCCATTTGTCTGTGGTGTCACTGTTCTATGGGACAGTCATTGGACTCTACTTATGTCCATCAGCTAATAATTCTACTGTGAAAGATACTGTCATGGCTCTGATGTACACGGTGGTCACTCCCATGCTAAACCCCTTCATCTACAGTTTGAGGAACAGAGACATGAAGGGAGCAATTGGAAGAATCTTTAAGAGGAAAATTATCCTAGAATGGTAATGCTTGGCATTGTCACATAATTTAATGCACTAGGTATATGGATATCGGAATGTTATTCCAGACCTTTTTCTAATTGTAGAAGTTTCTGTTAATATAAAATATTATGTGGTTTTCAACAAATGACACAGCTGAAGTAGAGTTGTATAATTTACGTATTATGTATTTTGGGGAACTTGATAGGAATGTTTTTCCATTTTTAAATTACTATTGACTCTTAGGAATCACAGTGTAAAATATTTTTATTGAAACTTCTGTCTGAAGCTGTTAAAACACAAATCCATCATGTTTCTCTTTTTTAGTATCCATTATTTGTTTTGAAACCTGATATGTACTGAAAATGAACCTTTTTTTTTGCATTGTTATAGCAGTTTTGTCTGTTTTTATCTGAGAATTAAGTCATATTTGATTCCCAAAAGTTGTTCCCTCAAACATGGCACAGGAAACAACTTTGCTTAAGGATCACTTTTCCATTGTTCATACTTCAACTTTTTCCATAAATTCTATATCCACAATCTTATTTTACTCCTGTGATGATTCCATAAAGGGAAGGCAACCTTGTTACTGTGTTAAAATTTTAAAAATGTGGAATTTAAATTTGTCCATATTTCATTGTGTTTGATATCTCAGATGATTATATTATGGGGTTTCTTCTCATTTCTCTCCACCTCAGGTATAGGGGGCTCAGTCATTCATTTTTTAATCTTGGCTGCATGTGTGCCATTGTCAACATTCCCAAATTTGGTCCATTAATTTTCTTGTTGTCCCATTTAAATGATGCCATCCAAACCCATTATTTTAATCTGTTCTCATATGGTGTCTACCACCACAAAATGTATAAACAATAAAAGTAAGAATAGCTAAATGTAAACATTTATGCATCAATTGCCAGTATCAGGCAAGTTAAAACAACTCGCAGATTGTAGAACACATTTGTACATAGGCTGGTAGGAATATGGTATGTATGATGTATAAAGAACTTGCACAACTCAACAACAAAAAGACAACTGAATTAAAAATGTGCAAAGTGGGGCTGGGGTTGTGGCTCAGTTGTAGAGTGCTTGCCTTACATGTGTGAGGCACTGAGTTCAATTCTCAGCACCACATAAAAGTAAATGAATAAAAGTCCATCAACAACTAAAAAGAATGTTTTAAAAATGTGCAAAGCAACTGAACAAAATTTCCTCAAATAAGATGTATGTGAAATTGAAACCTAAGTTTTGAGATGAAACTAGATTCACTGCTTCTGCTGGCAGGTGAGGTCTACACAAAGAGCAGGCAAGTGTTGAGGCTCTTAATAGTTGGCTAGGTCATCCAGTGTTGTAACAGACCCCCGCAGCACTCCCTCAGTTTCATCTTTTTGGGAAGAATGAAGTTCAGAGACCAAGATGAATGAGTGTAAAAGTAGGATATATTCAAGTAAGCATAGATCAGAACTCTTGCAGGACGAGAGGGGACCTGACAGGGATAGCTATCTGATTGTGCAAGTCTAGGGTTTACATTGGACACTATATATACATATGGTTTATATTTGGACACTATTGGTCCAAACTTATGCTAATTAGGGTTTGGAGAAGCTATTGGTTAGCCCTAAATCCCACTCAGGTTTGCCTTACTTTCATTTTCTCCTGGCTTGGGGAAGGGGGAGGTTGAAGTCATTGAATTGCGCATGCTCAGTGTGTGGGGGAGTGGGGATGGGGGTGTCTGGAATTGTAGTCCTGCATGGATTGTGTTCCCTCTGCAATTTGCAGGTCTGGCTGCCATGGGTTGACAGGTCAGCTTGCCCTGCTCACCTTCATATTGGTCCATTGCCCTCAGGCCCAGAGTGGCCTGGCAGGCTCCGCACAGCAGCCCATGCTTGCTGCCTGTGTTTTTAACCTGCCTGGCCACCAGTCTGTTACTTCACCACTCTCTTGTGGCTTTTTGGCAGGGCCAGTGGGCTGGCTGCATGGCTTGGCAGCCAGAGAGCCATGTCAAAATGATGTTCAACATCATTGGTTATCTTCTATGGATATTAAAATTTTCAAGGGACTGGGTATGGTGGTACATGCCTATAATCCTGGTGATTTGCAAGGCCAAGGCAGGGAATTGCAATTCAAGTCCCGCCTATGCAGCTTAGTGAGACCTTCTCTCAAAATATAAGAAAATTAAAAGGGCTGGGGATGTAGCTCAGTGCTAAAGCACTCCTGGGCCAATCCCCAGTACCACACAAACACACACACACACACACAAAAATTAAAAAAAAAAACACCAAGTTTTTTTGAGGAATGCTTGCTTTCCACAGTAGTAGCCATCCACTATGGTGATTTAGTTTTTGCAAATAGAAAATAAATGTCAGTGAGAATGTGGAGATATTAGAACTGTCAAACATTGTTTGGAGGCTATGAAATGGTACAGATACTCTGGTAAAATTATTTGGCAATTCCTTAAAAAGTTAAACACAGAATTACTACTGTGTGACCCAGAAATTCTCCTCCGAGGTATATACATAAAATAATTTCAGTGTTCTAATATTTACACATATAAGATCACAGCAGCACTATTTATAATAGTCCCAAAGTGAAATAAGTATCTACTGATGATTGGATAAATTAAATGTGAAAAGAATCTGTTCATACAATGAAATATTATTCAGCAACAAAAATAAATGAACTCTGATACACATTAATACATACATGTACCTTAAAACATGCTAATTAAAGGAAGGCAGCCATAAATATCATATATTGTATGTTTCTATTTATGTGACATATGAAGTTAGGAATATCCATAGAGACATACAGTAAAATAGAGTTGTCTATGGCTGGGTGGGTGTAGGACTGGGGAAAATAAAGAGTAATTATTAGTAGACACAAGGGTTTTTGGGGATACCGAATATATTCTAAAATTGATTGTGATGATAGATATACTACTCTGTGAATATATAAAAATAACCTATTTAATTTTACATATTAAATAGGTGAATGGTATTGTATGTATAATATATATTAATAAATCTCTGAAAGTAATCATTCTCAATAATTGGGAGAATTTGTGTATAGATTGTATTTTTTATTTTATTTTATTTTTTTATTGGTTGTTCAAAACATTACAATGCTCTTGACATCATATTTCAGCAAAATACAACAGACACTAGTATGGCAGTATGTATAAACGTGGATGTGAAACCAACGTGAATCTGCAATCTGTATACGTGGTAAAAATGGGAGTTCATAACCCACCTGAATCAAATGTATGAAATATAGATTGTATTTTTAAGTATTTGTGCATTAATGTTAAATTTCTGGTCTAATAATGGTTCAGTAGTTGTATACAATATTGTTCTACTGCATAGGAGATTCTGAATACTGAACTATTCAGCAGTAAATGTCTTTGTGTCAGAACTTATCTCAAATAGCTCAACACCTGAAAAAAAGCGGGAGAGAGGGAGAGGAAGAAAGAGAGAAATGGAAGGACAAAGAAAGCGATGGAGGGAGAGAGATAGGCAAATGACACCAGTATGAACAGGTGAAATGATGGAATGAGGAATAAATACAGCACAGAAAGGGAAACTAACATAGCATTAGGCCTGGAATCTTTGTTTTGAATATGATGGGCTTAATGACATAGATTTTTAGTTTTTATAAATCAATGAATTTAATCATACATCTTTCTTCTTCAGTGATAATATTTATGTAATCATAGTATTATGATTATATATTGTATAATAATACAGTTGTAATATTTCTCAAAAGCTAAATAGTCATAACAGTATTTCACAACATAATTGTCACAGATTTTATGCCAATTATTTTTTGCAATGATTATGTGAAGATTTTTTTTTAATTTGCTGGTATTACTTAAAAATCATTTATTACTAAATTGTCTTTGGTGCAAGATTGAGATGCACAGAATACTTGCAAATATACATTAATGTGGTGGCAATGATTTTATGGTAAATAAAGTATACTAAAAGAATGATAGGAATATTTCTGTTTAATGTAAGTAAAATAATGTAAGAAAAATATAGTAATAAATGAAAATAGCACACATCACCTTTTTATATTCTTATTTATTTGTTCTTTTTAGATATATATGGTAGTAGACTGTAGCCACGTATTATATATAATGGAGTAAAACTTACTCTAATTAGGATCCCGTTCTTATGGTTGAACAACACACATCTTTTGATAACAAAATTAAACTTAAGGCAAATGCCATTAAAGAGTCCAATATTTATTGCTATAATAGGGGAGGTAAAAGTTGATTTCACAGAAGGAGAATAGAAGAGTCGGGCATGGCGAATAGAGGAAGATGTACATGGTTATACAGGCACGGTTTTATAGGAGGAAAATTTTCTAATGTTCTGTAGCACAGTGGGATGGTTGACAATTAATTTCATATTTCAAAATGTCTGCTAGAGAGGATTTTGAATGTTCCAAAAGCAAAGAAATGATAATTATTTGAGGTGAAGGATACATCAATTACACTGATCTGATCATTATACAAGGTACGCGTGTACTAAAAGATGACACTCTACCACACAAGTATGTACAATTATCTTGCAATAATTTTAAGAAAGATCCTTTGAGGTAAGACCAAGTTAGAAAAGACAAGGTAGATAGGAATATACATTGGAAAATAAGGTGAATAACAGGAACATCTGAGTAGGAGACATATAGATCAATGGAATGAAATAAGTCTCAGCTGAGTTTATGTGAAGTCACTCAGGGAATTCTCTGGGAGAAAGGATAGATAGCACTTTTCAACAATTCATGACTTTCCAAAAAATGACTATACCCCCAAATCTATCAAAAGGTGAGTGAATGAATGAATTGTGTATGTTATACACTAAAATACCATCATAAATAAAAAGAAGCAGACTACTAATACAATTATATGTATGAGTACAAAATATTAGGAAGAGCTGAAAAGACCAGGCATAAAAGAATACATACTAAATAATTTCATTTATATGAAGTTCAAAAAATAGGCAAGCCTGATGTGGTGGCCCATGTCTGTAATCCCAGTGGCTTGGGAAGCTGAGGCAGGAGAATCGTGAGTTCAAAGCCAGCCTCATTAACTTAGCAAGGCCCTAAGCAACTTAGTAAGAACCTATCTCCATATATATATATAGGCTGGAGTTGTTTCTCAGAGGTTAAGTCCCCTGGGTTCAATCCTTGGTACCAAAACAAGCAAGCCTAATCTGTAGCCATAGAAAGCAGATAGGTGTAAGATAAATTGCAGGAGGTGAGAGAGTGGTTGGAAGAGTTCATGGTGAATTTTGAAATGATGTAATTATATTATATTTGAACTGGGGTGGAGGTTACACTCAAAACACCTTGAACTACCCACTTAAAATGGGTGCATTTTCTTGTATGTATATTATATTTCAAGAAACTTGAAAATGCCCACATTCTTGTTATTATCATAGAAGGTAAATCATTTATAAACTAGCCATTCACATGCTCATCCAGTGATCAAATATTGTTTTCCCATTAGCTTTTTCCTGATTAATACTGAAGCTGAACATTTTTCAAATTGTTTATTCTTTATGAATTCTGTTTCTATTCTTAGTACACTTTACTATGTTTTTTCTTATTATATTTGCAGAAGTCATTTATATATTGTGAATTTCAATCATGTATCTTTTAGACATTTATAGTCTGTGAATTCTCCAATTTAAAAAAATTTATTCTAATTTGTTATATATGACAGCAGAATGCATTTTAATTCATATTACACATATATAGCACAATTTTTCATATCTCTGGTTGTTCACAAAGTAGAGTCACACCATTTGTGTCTTCATACATGTACTTATAGTCTTCCCAATTTGTTTATGTTATCATATGTTCATATTTTTACATGGTCATATACATGAAACTTCTAAAATATAGCTTCTTGGCTTTATATGCACTTAATGTTTTCTTGTATGAAAGTATTTTTACATTTAGCTTTTTAAGCCAACTAAAATGCTCTTTCACTTAGAGTGTAAGGGATTCATCTAGAATTTTATCTTGTTATTTATTCTTTGTGTTTACCAGATTAATTTAATTTTATTATTTATTTAGTTATTTTTGCAACATTGGTGATTGAACACATGGCTGCTTTATCACTGGCTATATCCTCAGTCCTTTTAATTTCTATTTTGAAAGGATCTCACTAAATTGCTGCCACTGGCCTCAAACTTGTGATCCTCCTCAGCCTCCCAAGTCATAGGGAGTGGCATTACAGGCCTGCATCACCTGGTTACAACATTGATTTTAAACACTATATTCATCATAAAATAAATCCCCACATACCTATGACTACTGCTACAAATCCTTCCTAATTTATTGATTTTTTGTCAATTCTTGCATACATATGCATTATTTATAGGATTTTTTCAAGTATGTATTGATATTTGGTAGGTATGGAGGCAACCAATGTTTCCAGGTTTTCAAATAGTTCTTAGAAATTTTACCCCTTTTGTCTTCCAAATGAATGTTAAGAATAAGCTTGTCAGTTTCCATGAAAATAATTCCACTGAACACCTGGCATGGATATCAGCAAATGTACTTCAGAAGAATTGATGCTGTTCAAATAATATCATGACTTCACATCTCATCAAATTGCAAATTTTATTTTGTGTGTGATGCTGCTTATAAAACCCATGGTCTCACACATGCTAGGCAAGAACTCTAAATTGATTATTTTAAATTGACTGGTTTTATCATGTCAAAATTCATCTTCACAAGCTGGTAAAAATGATGACGTAGAATAAATGGACAAACTCCTAGATATATACAACTTCCTATGACTGAATCATGAAGAAATATCACACCCGAAAAGACCAATTACAAGTAGCAAATTTGAATCCTAATAAAAGCTTTTCATCAAATAAAAACCCAGGATTTATATGGCTACATCACCAAGTTCTAAAAGATAAAATTAAAGAAAAACTAATTATATTATTCCAAAAATTGAAGAGGAAGGAATTTTCCCAAACATATTGTACAAGGCTAGCATTAATCTAATACACAAACCACAAGAAGATGAAAACAAATGAAACAAAAACATCAGGCCAACATTATTGATGAAATCATAAAACACTACACAAGATACTAGAACCAAATTCAAAAGTACATTATGAAGATTATTCATCAAGATCAAGTGGTATTCATTCAATTGATGTAAGGATAGTTCAAAATATTCAAATCAATAAATATTATAATACAGTGCATCTACAGACAAAAGGCAAAACTCCATAATCATCTCAATAGTTGCAGAAAATGCATTTGATAAAACTTAACAGTCCTCATAATAAGAACCTAAGCAATCAGGCATAGAAAAAACATACTCAATATAACAAAAGGCCACTTATAATAAACCAACAGATGATAAAATACAGAATGGGAAAAAAATGAAAGCTTTCTAAAATCTGGGACAACACAAGGATGCCCATTTTAACCCCCTTTATTCAGTATAGTATCTGGAAGTCCCACCCAGAACATTTAGTTAAGAGAAAGAAACAAAGGGAAATGAAATTGAAAACAGAGAAGTCAAATTATCACTGTTTGCACATGACGTAATATTACATTCATTTGATATTACATTCATTTGGAAGAATAAAAGACCCGAATAGCCAAAGTAATCTTGAGCAAGAAGAGTGATACAGGAGGCATCACAATACCTGATCTCAAATTATACTACAGAATTACAGTAACAGAAAACAGACATGAAGACCAATGAAATAGAATAGAAAACATGGAGATAAACCCACATACTGACAGTCATCTGTAACTAGACAAAGGTGCTAAAAATACATGTTGGAGAAAAGATAGCCTTTCTAACAAATGATGTTAGGAAAATTGGATATTCATATGTAGAAGAAACTAGATCCATATCTCTCACCCTGCACAAAGTCAAATCAAAGACCTCAGAATTAGACCAGAAACTTTGCAATTGCTAGAAGAAAACATGAAATTCGTGGGAAAAGTTTGAACTTTCTAAAAAGTGTATACAATTTTAAATGTTTAATATAATTAAATTTAAATCTAAGCTTAAAAAAAACATAGGGGCAACACTCCAACATACTGTGTAGACACTGACTTCCTTACCAAGACTCCTAATGCTCAAGAAATAAAACCAAGAATCAATAATTGTGATGCTATGAAATTAAAAAGCTTCTGAAAAGAAAAGGAAACAAGAGTGTGAAGAGAGAGCCTACAGAATGGGAAATAAATCTTTGCCAACTACTTCTCTGGCAGAGGATTAACATCCAGAATATATATATAAAGAACTCAAAAAGCCTAACATCAAAGAAAAAAAAATCCCAAATAACCCAATCAGTTAATGCGCAAAAGAACTAAATAGATGTTTCTCAAAAGAAGAAAGCCAAATGACCAACAAATATATGAAGAATGTCAATATCTCTAGTAATCAGGGAAATGAAAATCAAAACTACACTAAGATTTTATCTCCAGTCAGAATGGCAGTTATCAAAAACACAAACAATAATTAATGTTGGTGAGGATGTGGGGAAAAAGTACACACGTACATTTGTTGGTGGGATTGCAGACTAGTACAACCACTCTGGAAAGCAATACAGTTTCCTCATAAAAACCAGGGATGGAACCACCATTTGACTCATCCATCCCACTCCTTGATATTTATCCAAAAGAATTAAAATCAGTATACTATAGCAGTACAGCCACATCAATGTAACAATGTTTTTAGCAGTATAATTCACAGTAGCCAAACTATGGAATCAGCTCAGATGACTATCAATAGATGAGTGAGTTAAGAAAATATGGTATTTTTATACAATGGAGTTTTACTTAGCCATAAAGAAGAATGAAATTATGGCATTTACTGGTGAATAGATGGAAATGGAGAACATCATGTTGGTGAAATAAGCCAGACCTCAGAAAATCAAGGACCAAATATTTTCTCTCAGATGCAGAAGCTAGAGCAAAATAAGAGAAAAAAGGAGGTGATGTTGGAGGTCATAAAAACACAGGGGAAAACAGTGGAATAGAAGAAGGAGATTTAGAGTGAGGAGGGACAGGAAAGGGGAAGAAATATGGAATGAATTTGACAAAATTATGCTATGTTCATATACAAATTTGCCACAGTAAATTCCACCTTTATGCATATATAGGAAGTACCAACCAAAAAAATAGATGAGTGAAAGGAAGACAAGTAGAGGAGGGGGAATAAAAAGAGGGAAGAGGAGAGGGAAAGGGGGTAGGCACTTGGGACTGAAATGGAGTAAATTAAATTCCATGAATGTGCAATTTTGTCAAAGTGAGCCCAACTATTATGTATAACTATAGTGAACTAATAAAAGAAAAATAAGAAAACTCCCCAAATGCCACCAGAATCTTTTAAAGCTAATAAATTCAGTAAAGTTGCAGGATACAAAATCAACATATAAAAATAAGTAGCACTGTTAAATGCAAATAGCAAATGAAAGAGAAATCAAGAAAACAAACCCATTTGCATTAGTTAAAATTTTATATGAAACTCTTATGAAGAAATTTAACCAAAAGGGTGAAAGAGCTCTACTGTGAAAATTAAAAAACATTGATAAAAGATACTGAAGAGGACTCGAAAATGTATAAAGACATCTCATGTTCATGCATTGGAAGAATCAATATTGTTAAAATGCCCATACTACCTAGAGTGATCTTCAAAGTCAGTGCAATCTCTAGCAAAATATGGACGACATTCTTCATGTAACTAGAAAAAAAACAATTCTAAATTTTATAAGAAACCACCAAACCCCTAAATAGCCAAAGACATTTTGAACAAAAAGAACTAGTGGGTGGCATTGACTGTACTTTAAAATATACTACAGACCCCGAGTAATGAAGATAGCAGGCTCTTGGCATAAAAACAGATACATAGACAAGTGGAATAGAATAGAAAGTCTAGAAGTAAACTCTTACATCTAGAGCCAATTGATTTTTTATTAAGGTACTAAGAAAACAAATGGGAGAAAGATAATATTTTCAATAAGTAGTTGGGAAAATGGATCTCCACATGCAGAAGAATGGAACCAAATCTCTAATTCTCACCATTTACAAAAATCCACTGAAAATAGATTAATGACTTAAATATTAGACCTGACACTATGAAATCACTAGAAGACGACACAGGGTAAATGCTTCAGAACATTGGAATAGACAAAATTATTATATAAAACCCCTACAGAACAGGATAAAAGCAAAAAATAGACAAATGGTATTACATCAATCTAAAAGGCTTTTTCATAGCAAAGGAAATAATTAAAGAGCAAAGACACAACTGTAAAGAAAATATTTACAAAGTGTACATCCTGTCAAGAAATTTACATATACAGAATATATAAGCAGTTCTAAAATTCTGTAGCCAAAATGAAAAAAAAATCCATACAAATAACCTGATTTAAAAATGGCCAATTGATTACAAATAGACAATTCTCAAAAGAAGATCTCCACGTGGCTGATACATGAAAAAAATGTGGAACAGCACTAATTATCAAGGGTATACAAGTGCAAACCATAGTAAGATATCACCTTAGTCCAGTAAGAATGGCTAATATCAAAGAAACTAAACATAGCAAGTACTGGCAAGGATGTGGATAAAAGGGAACACTTGCACACTGTTGGTGGGAATGTAACAACAGTTCAGCCATATGGAAAGCAGTATGGAGGCTCCTCAAATTATTGAAAATAGTATTGCCATGTAATCCAGCAATCCCACTACTGGGTATGCATCCAAAGGAAATAAAACAGTATGTTGAAGACACACCTGCATTCCCACGTTCATTGCAGCATTAAGAAATAGAAACAAACTATGAAGTGATCAATGAATAAAGAAAGTGTGGTACACATATGTAATGGAAATAATTCAAGAGTTAAAAGGAATGGAATCATGTCACTTTTATGCTTTTTAAAAACTTTAATTTGTTATGTATGACAACAGAATGCATTACAATTCATATTACATATATAGAGCACAATTTTTCATATCTCTGGTTATACACAAAGTAGAGTCACATCCTTTGTGTCTTCATACATGTACTTAGGGTAATAATGACCATTGCATTCCACCATCTTTCCTACCCTTATGACCCCTCCCTTCCCCTCTCTTCCATTTTCCCCTTTGCCATATCTAGAGTTCATTTAATCCTCCCATCTTCCCCTGCAGCATATTATGAATCAGCATCCTTAAATCAGAGAAATCATTCTGCATTTAGTTTTTTGGACTGGCTAATTTTACTTAGCATTATATTCTCTAGCTCCATCCATTTACCTGCAAATGCCATGATTTTATTCTCTTTTAATTCTGAAAATATTCCATTCTGTACGTATACCACATTTTCTTTATCCATTAATCTACTGAAAAGCATCTAGGTTGGTTCCACAGTTTAGCTATTGTGAATTGTGCTGCTATAAACATTGATGTGACTGTGTCCCTGTGGTATGCTGTTTTTAAGTCCTTTGGCTATAGACTGATAAGTGGGATAGCTGGGTCAAATGGTGGTTCCATTCCCAGTTTTCCAAGGAATCTCCATACTGCTTTCCATATTGGCTGCACCAATTTGCAGTCCCACCAGCAGTGTATGAGTGTACCTTTTTCCCTTTTCCTTGCCAATACTCACTGTTGTTTGTATTCTTAATAGCTGCCATTCTGACTGGAGTGAGATGAAATCTTAGAGGAGTTTTGATTTGCATTTCTCTAATTGCTAGAGATGTTGAACATTTTACATATATTTTTGATTAATTGTATATCTTCTTCTGAGAAGTGTCTGTTCAGTTCCTTGGCCCATTTATTGATTGGGTTACACTTTTATGCTTTTTTTAAAAAAAAAAAAAACTTTGTTTTTTTAGTTGTAGTTGGACCCAGTACCTTTATTTTATTTTTATGTGGCTCTGAGGATTGAACCCAGCGCCCTGCATGTACTAGGCAAGCGCTCTACCGCTGAGCCACTTTAATGCTTTTATGTCAGTTGAAAAATAAAAACAATCTTTTGAAAAGATACATGATTTATTGAGCTATGTGGTATTCATTTATATCTCATTTATATAATTTATATATAGAAGATAGTTTATTTCTTTCCTATAGTTATTGAACCTAATTTTCATTACTATTAGGCATAGGATGCATTCTTCATGTATTTTTAGTCATATTTTTCTGTTACAGAGGAAAGTGTTTTAATTGAAATATTAATCTTCTATCTTGTCACTGATAATTTTGTGTCATTGAGATTTCAGAGTTTGTCTAAGAACTGGTAGTACCTTAACAACCACATGGAAAATAACAAAACATTTCAGAATAATATTGAATGGAAAAAGCATAATGCAAATAACATAGAAAAGTGGTGGTGGGAGGTGGCATCATAATTTGAGATATGGGATAAAGGATGAAGAAAGGCTTGAAGCGAACCTAGAGTTCCAGGTTCTGCATGCTGAGATTTAACTGTCCACAAATATCAAAGTGGAGATGTCCATGGGCAGATGAAAGAACAGCTGGGAGCTCTTGAGGAAGTTCTGGTCTTCAGATAAAGATGTGGGGTCAGCAAACTGTGTAAAAGGAGGAAAGGAATGGGTTTGAATGCCATCACTTAGAGGGTACAACTAAGGAAATGAATGGGCCGAGGCTGCAAACAGCCCATGCTGTGGTGGAGCTAAGAGTTTAAAAAGAATGGCTGCTCCTCCTGTTTTCAGAATTGGGAGAATGAAAAGAAACTTCAAGAGGGGTCTCCTGTCTACCATAGGCTCAACAACTGATCCTCTGGGTGACATAAAAAGTTGTTGAGCTTCACATTTTTCAGTCTCCAGTGAGAACATCTTCTCTTTTTCCTTCAATTGTTGTGAGAATACAAATAAAAACATAGATATAAGGAATTTTGTATCTAAAACATAGATGTAAGAGAGACATCCCTAAAACTGAACTTTTTTACTAGTCTCAATCTTCTTTTGTCCTTTCCTGGGGAAATAAATACAAGAATCCCTGGATTTTAGTTAATTACAAATAAAGACAAAATTGTGCAGTGAAACTATTGCCAAAGGACTAGAAAAATTTATTTAGGTTAAAAGAGGAAAGAGAAAAACAACATAGACATGACAATAAGTAAGAGGTGAGGGAAAGTTGAGAGAAAGAGGTCAAATTTGTGCAGGAACATGAGGTAGGAGACATTAAAATATAGCTGGGAGATTGAGATATTTGGATGTTACTGAATATTAACATAAGATTATGTAGCACTATTTAAAAGTTACACTATGGTCAATGTGGAATTTGGATCAAATGATAAAACCAACATCACACATGTAATTTTGTATTTATAAAAAATATTAGAAGTATTTGCAGGGATCACAAACCAGAGATATCACCTGCAGATGTTGTCCCTGATGATCCATAAATTAATCTTATTCAGTCATTAAATGCAAAGTCCCCAACCTGGACTGCACATAAGAATCACCAGGGCAGTGTCTGTAAAATTTAATATGCTTGCAAATGAACTGGTGTTCTGTTAAACACTAATTGTAATATAGTGTCTCAGGTGCTACACTTTATTTATTTATTATATTTTAAAATATTTTGTTGGTGTAATATAATTATATGTAATAATTACATTTAACATGATATATTTGTACATGCACAATGCATAAATTTTTAGTCTGTTTCATTCCCTTATACTCATTTGTATCCTCCTGTGCAATTCCCTTCTTCTCTTCTACTGGTCTCTCTTCTTTTTTAAGGGATCCCTTTCTTTTATTTTTTTCTAACTTCCATATGTGAAAAACTTCCACATATGACCCATAGGGATACTGTTAAAACACAAATTCTGCATGGTATTAAGATTTAAAGAAGGGGATAAAAGGGCATATTACTGGTTTAAAACATATTACATAATACATATTACTGGTTTAAAACATCAGACAAATTTATCATAATATCTGAGAGGGGGCCTGTGCAAGGTTTGTTAAAAGTTTACTGGTGAGTTTAAAATAAAGAAGCTTGGGCTGGGGATGTGGCTCAAGCGGTAACACGCTCGCCTGGCATGCGTGCGGCCCGGGTTCGATCCTCAGCACCACATAAAAATAAAATAAAGATGTTGTGTCCACTGAAAACTGAAAAATAAATATTAAAAAGAAGGCTTAAGAACCATCACACTGAACCCTACTTCACAGAGTTGTTATGGTGTTGAATTTTCTACAATATTAGTAGAATTCATTGCAACAAATAACAATGATGAACACTATTATTAATTAAAATTTATAAATGGTGATCATTAGCTGTAAAGGTCATAGTCATGATATGTTTTCTGATATGTACATTTAAGTAACAAAATCATTTATTTTTCTAAGACAAAATCCTTCCTGGTGAGTGAGGCAAATAATGGGAAATGCACACCTTAAGCAAGTGGATGTTCTGGACAAAAATAAATGACAAGAACAAAAAGACGTTTTTTAATCCTGTGTTCTACTTAACATTCACTCATTTATTTATTCATCCAACATTCTTTGGGAGCTTATTTTGTGCCAGATAAGGAGATGCAAATGTGACTAAGCTTTGGTGGCCATCTCTGATGAGCTATAAATCACCATTTCAAAACCATATTTCACCTTGGTATTTATCCTGATGAATTAAAGTCAGCATACTATAGTAATACATGCATGCTTCTATAAACATGGATGTTTGCAATAACCAAGTTATGAAAACAGCCTAGATGCCCATCAATGGATGAATGAATAAAGAACATGTTCTGTTGCAAATATATATATATTTATATGTCTCATGTTCTATTGCATATATATATATATATATATATATATATATATATAATAGTTTTATTTAGCCATAAAGAAGAATGAAATTATGTAGTTTGCAGAAAAATTAATGGAACTTGAATGCATTATCTTAAACAAAATAAGCCAAACTCACAAAGTCAAAAAGGTCATATGTTTTCTCTCATATATTGAAGTTACAGAGAAAAGGGGAAAAACAAATTGGGAAGAAAGAATCTCCTGAAAACAGAAAGGAGATCAGTAGAGTAGAAGAAAGGGACTGGGGGCAGGAAAGGGAGAGGGAAAGGGGAAATTCTAGTGACAGTATTGACCAAATTATGCTCTTATATCATGTTCAAGTATGAATATTTATCAAAGAATCTCACTATTGTGTATACTTATAATTCATCAACAAAAATATGAAAAAATCATATTTGAAAATTCAGGTAATTTACTGATTTATTGAATTTCTATAATGGCCCATTAAAATAATTATTGTACATTAGCTTATATAGTTGTACACATGTATGTTAAGACTCATATCAGTTTTTAAAATCTTTAGTTGGAGGTTGAATTTGGAATTGCAGAATCTGAGGCCATGTCTAATCTTGAGTCAATGTAAAATTGCCTATATCTAATATAAAATTGGGTTAGCTGTAATTTTCTATTCTCAAATGAAACTTCTAAAGGCTTCACATAAAAAATAAATGGTGATCTTTAATCAAAATACTTCTATAGTGTGACAAAATCTTGGGAGGAAGACAGGTGGAAATGAAGAAAATTATCAAACCTAAGAATTACCTTACAGAACATCCTGCAACCAAGCAAATCAAGACCCTCAGGTTGGAAAGACAGTAAGGCACCAGCTCATTCTCTCTCTGCAAACTTACCCAGAGTGAGGGTGACTCCAGGGCCCTGACCCAAGATCCTACTATCCTTCATTCATTATAAGCATAGGGAGTAACAGCCTCTGTGGTCATCACCTAATTGCACTGTCCCTTCTAATGTCTCCCCTTTTAGCTATCCCCAGGCCTGAGAGGCTGTGAATCCCAGAGGAGTCCAGATTGTGGAGTAACCCACTAAACACAAAGTAATTATCTGGACCTAACTGGAACAAATTTCATCAGAGCCCTGTATGATGATTGATTATTGCCACTGATCACAGATGACTATACTTTGGTGGGATGGAGAGCTCAGGGACAGATTCTCCCTGTTTAGAAATGGACAGGAGTTCTGTGCTGGTAGACCCTATTTTAAGATGAGAAAAAATGTTTGAAAAATTCATAAAAGTAATCAAGGACCTGACTGTTAATGATCTCAAATGTCTTATGCATATGAAGTTTACAGAGCTTTCAAGCAGAGCACCACCATGGAAATCATGATCTTTGGAAAAATACCAAAATGGCACAACTCTACCTAAACAGGACCTAGGAGAGGTAAATGCTGCTAACAAAGATCAGAATTCTATTATCCAACCATATTTATATGCCTATTTAAGGAAAGGACAGGGATAAGAGAGAAAAATGAGCCAGATTCCCACCCCATTCAGTTTCTTCTACATTGTGGTCTCTCCAGGAGAAGATTGATAGCACCATCATCCTAACCATTCTCCATATATATCCAATGAACTCCTAATGCCATGTTCCATGTCCCTGCAGTTGCTCACAGGGCCATAGCTAATATTTATCATTCCTTCCTCTACCTGTTCCTTTCACTAGGCAATCATAATTGGGCAAGTTGCTGTACCTAGTGATATAAGGTAAACTTTCATTTCTAGAGAATCTGTGTCCTCATTAGTCTTGCCTTTATTGGGTTGTTATGGTTTATACTCCCATTTATTTCTGGACATGGAAACATGGTACTCAAGGAATTTCCCAGGATTTCAGACACAGACCTCCTTTTCCAGGTATATAGAGCAGTGTTCTCTTGATTTCAGTGTCAATCACCCAAGATAGAATGACACCCCTTCTCTTTCTACATTGATTTACATTAAGAATCAAAAGAAATGGTGGTGTGGGAGATTCAACTAAAACAATCAATAACAATTACATCCTCTGGCAGAAGAACACATGCTTTGAAAATGACATACTTTGATTAACCATTTTAGGTTTTGTCAGTCTCATCTCTTATTTCAGCCACATCTTCAGGAACCAGCTCTGCAATGACTTCGTCGAGATTTGGTAGATGCAACTCATCATCACCTCACTTCAATCCTTCTACACCTGCTCCTTGATTCTTGTTTTGGGACTTCTCTGACTTCAGAGAAAGATGTCACAGGGACTGTCCTCACTCTTACACAAATATGAAGGTCTGGATCCTCTCTGAGGGCATTGAGGGATTATTTTTGCATATGGAAATGTGATTTTTCCAGTACCATTTGTTGGAAAGACCATGTTTCACAGAATTTCCTTTGTAGTTATGTTGAAAAGCAAGCATATAATATATGAGTAGATATTTTTGTACTCTTTGTTATTCTGTACTCTCAATATTGGGAGTACAGAATAACATATAATAAAATATACATCAATATTGATGTATATTTCAATCTTCTCTCTAATATCATACTTTCCCTCACTTAATAGTAAGACTGGAATCCAGAGAGCATAAATTTCCTTACTTTGTTCTTCCTTCAAAATTGTCTTTGATTTTTAGTTTCTTTTATAATGAGATTATCAATTTGTACACAAATATTCCGGTTGGAATTATCATTGAATTTTATTGAATCTCAGTTTTTTATTATTGCATTTTAATTTTATAGAGTAATATGTTTCATTGTGGCATATTTGTACATGCATATAATACACTTTGATCATTTTCAAAGCCCCCTCACCAGTACCCTCAGTGCCTTCCCTTCCCCTGTTCCTTTTCTCTTTTCTAACATTCTCCCTTCTACCTTCATAACATCTTTTTCTCCCTTCTATATTCTACTGATGAGACAAAAACAAGTGATATTTGTCTTTTTGAAGCTGGCTTATTTTGGTTAACAGTTTGATCTCCAGTTCCATTCATTTTCCTGAAAATGACATGATTTCAACCTTCCTTTTGGCTGAATAATACTTCATTGTATATATACACCATATTTTCTTTATTGGTTCATCAGACTAGGCTGATTCCATAATTTAGTTATTGTGATTTGTTCCATGATAAACATCAGTATCAAGTATCTCTATAGTGTGCTGATTTTAATTCCTTTAGGTATATACTGAGGACTGGTATAAGTGGATCATATGGTAGATTTATTTTTAGTTTTTTAAGGAACTTCCATATTAACTTCCATAGTGGCTACACTAACTTACATTCTTACCAATGGTGTATCTAAGTTCCCTTTTCCCTGCATTTTTGCCAACACTTATTAATATTTGTATTTTTATTGATTATTTTTAGTTATACATGACAGTAGAGTCCATTTTGATAAAATTATACATTCATGGAGTATATCTTATTCTGATTAGGGCCCCAGTCTTGTAGATGTCCATGATGCTGGGATTCACTGTGGTATATTCATATACATACACAGGAAAGTTATGTCCGATTCTTTCCACTGTCTTTCCAATTCCTGTCCCTCCTTCCTTCCCTTTATTCCCCTTTGTCTAATCCTCTGAACTTCCATTCTCCACCCCCATCCCATTTACTGTGGATTATCTTCTACATATCAAACAAAACATTTGTCCCTTGCTTTTTGGGGGTTAGCTTATTTCACTTCGCAAGATAGTCTTCAGATCCATTCATTAACTGGCAAATGTCATAAAGTCATTTTTTATGGCTGATTAATGTTCCATTGTGTATATAAACCAAATTTCTTTATCCATTCATCTGTTGGTGGGCGTCAAGTTTGTCGCTATAGCTTAGCTATCATGAATTGTTCAGCCACTTTCTGACCAGATGAGACGGAATCTCAACATGTTTTTTTAATGGCTTTTATTAGTACATTATAATTATACATGATAATTGTATTAATTATGACGTTTGTACATGCACATAACTTGTCATAAGTAGTTTTTGAAGAGTATGCATCTTAAGAATAGAATTTTATAGTCTAGAAAAATAGTATATCTACTCATTTCTTAAGTCTTAGATTTCTTTAGTCACTGTTTTGTGGCTTTGAAAAGATAAAGCTCATATACACACTGTAGTACCTGCCTGTGTTTTTTGCTTTCTGTGGTTTCTTTCAACTCAACTCAACTGCATTCCAAAATATTAAGTGGGGAATATCCCCGAAATAAATAACCAATAATTTTAAACTTAACACCATTCTGAGCAGCATGATGAAAAATTGTACTTTTCTCCATCATTCTAGGGATCTGGATAATCCCTGTGTTCATCATGTCCATGCTACACACTTGTTAATGACTTTTTGGCCATCTCAGGTAACACACTGAGTGTTGTACCTGCAGAAAAAAATCACTTGAAAAAAATCCAATGCCCTTTTATGAAAAAAATTCTAAATTAGTTTGATATAGACCAGGACTTCTTAAAGTTCATAAAGAATGGCTATAATATATACTTAATGTTGAGAAACTTGAAGCATTCTTACCAAAATCATGAACAAGATAAGAGTGTTATTTATTACCACCACTTTTCAGCATATACTGGAAGTTCTAGCTAAATTCATTGAGAGAAGAAAAATAAACAGTCTTCATATTGGGAAGAAAGAAATAAAACACTATCCTCTAAGTGGTAAATACAAAAAGTCCATAAAAGTCTCCAGTAACTAACAAATGATTATTGCCAGATTGTATGATGCACTGTTAACATTTAAAAGTCAATTTATTTACTATGTAGCAACAATGAACATGTGGAATTTGATATTAATAACACAATACCATTTACTTTTGCATTTCCCCAATATATAAATGTTTGGTATACATCTTTAAAAATACATCAAAAATATACATGAATAAAAGTCCCAACTACTGCTGAAAGATGTAAAGGAAAACTAAATTTATGGAGAAATGTTCTACATTCATGATTAGAAAACTCAGTATTATCATTATGTCTGTTCTTTCAGCTTGATTTGTAGATTTGATGCAATCTTAGTCAAAATACCAGCATGTTATTTCATATATATATAAACAAACTGAATATAAAGTTTATACAGAAAAAGAGACACAGAATGGTGAACACAGTATTGCATGAGAACCACACTAGAGGAATGACAGCATCCAATTTCAAGATTTATTAAAACCTGCAGTATATAGTAATAAATGTCCACATTAGAACTTGAGAGTCACAAAGAAAGTATCTAAAGGTATACTTAAAACATCAGAAAAATAATAAAGTAAGTGAAAAGGTAGTAGAAAGAAGGAAGTGCTTAGATCGGATCAGAAAAAAAATGAAATAGAGATCATAGAAGACATTGAAAAAGTTACGAGTTCATTTTTGAAAAAATAATAAATACAGCTGGAAAACTTAACTAAACCAAAATAGGGAGATGACACAAATAAAACCAGAAATGAAAGAAGACACACTACAACTGATGCTACAGAAATAAAAGGATCATAACACATTGCAGTAACTACTATATATTAACAAATTAGAAAAACTAGAAGAAATAGATAATTTCTTTGAAATACATAACCTACAAAGACTGACAAGAAGAAATAGATATTCTTAATAGATTAATAAAAACTAAGAAGATGGAACCATATTGCCTTTATTACTGAATTCTATCAAACATTTAAAGAAGAAATAGCACAAATCCTTCTTAAACTTTTCCAATCAAAGTGTAATGAAGATTTCTAAAGTAATTTTATTAGGCAAAAATTACTTGACACCAAAGCCAGAAAAGACATTAAAAGGAGATGAAATTACAGATTAATATCTCTGATGAACATTAATGCAAGAATTATTTTTTAAAAAACCCACTGGAAAACTGAATTTTATAGTACATTAAAAGGATCATTCACCATGTCCAAGTGGGATTTATACCTGAAGCACAAGAATGATTCAATATTCACAAATCAATAAATATAATAAATCATATTTATAAAACTAAGGGAACCCATATTATCAGCTCAATAGATGTATAAAAAAGTGACAAAATTCAGTATTTTATGATAAAAAAATCTCTCAACAAACTAGCCATAGATTGAAGTAACTTAACAACACACTGCACACACACACACACACACACACACACACCACATATAACAAGAATGCAGATAGCATCATACAGTGAAAACCTAAAACTCTAAATTATTTCCCCTTAAGATCAGAAACATGGCCAGAACTCCCATTCCTACCTCTACTATTTACCAAAGCATTGGGAATGCTAGCTGGAGCAATTATACAAGAGAAAGGAATAAAAGTCATCCAATTCAGAAAGAACGAGTGCAATAGCCCCTGTTTTATGGTGAAGTAATCTTTTAGGAAAACCAAGGACTCCAACAAATAGCTGTTAGGACTGAAAACTAATTCATTAAACTTGCATGGTACAAAATCGACAAAACTCAGCCTTGTTTCTATACACTAAGAACAAAGTATCCCCCCCCCAAAAAAAAAACAAAGCAATAAAATAACCCCATTTACTGTAGCAACAAAAATATTTAAAAATAAGTTTGACCAAAAATAAAGTATATTATAAAGTATAAAACACTAATGACTGAAATTAAATATGACACAAGTAAAGGGAAAGATATGTCATTATCATGGATTGGAGGAATAATATTGTTAAAATGTCCATGCTACCCAAATTGC
Organism: Marmota monax; assembly: GCF_021218885.2. Lineage (NCBI taxonomy): Eukaryota > Metazoa > Chordata > Mammalia > Rodentia > Sciuridae > Marmota > Marmota monax. The sequence continues at coordinate 73,402 of NW_026693147.1, forward strand.
TCTGTACATACAAAACAACCATTATCAATACTCCAATATCATTTTCCATAGGAATAGAAAAAAAATCTTCAAATTCATATGGAATCACAAAAGTCTCCAAATAACCAAGGCAATCTTGAACCACCTCCCATAGACAAATAAAATTTTAGAGGTATTGAACTCCTAGGTTTCAACATATATTACAAAGTCAGGGTAATCAAACCTGGCATTAAAAAATAGCATTAAATGAAAAAGAATACAGAGTCTATAAATGAACACACTTATTCATGATCAATTGATTTTCATGGAAGTTTACAAGGACACACAATGTGAAAATTACAGTATCTTCAATAAATGGTGTTGGGACATTTGGACATTCACATACAAAAGAGTGAAATTGACCTTATTTCACACCATGTACAAAATTCAACTTAAATTAGATTAAAGACTTAAATGTTCCAATTGAAACTGTAAAAGTACTAGAAGAAAATACTGTGTCAATCAATGCTCCATGATTATTGTGGGCAATGACTTCTTGGATATGAGTCTAAAAGCATAGGAAACAAAACAACCAACCTTCCCCCAAACAACAAAAAACAAAACCCCAAAACTAAACAAGTAGGATTGCATCAAACTTAAAACTATCTACAGAGCCACAGAAATGAATAACAAAGTGAAGAGATGACATACCAAATGGGAGAAAATATAAAACACACACACAATAAAGGGTTAATATTAAAAATTCATAACGAGTTCAAATATTTCAATAAGAAAAAGACTAGTAAACCTGATTTAAAACTGGGCAAAGGACTTCAATAGACATTTCTTAAAAGAGATGTAGACCTGGACAACAGGCATATGAAAAAAATGTTAAACATCACTAATTAGAAGGTAAAACCTGACAATGCACCGTAAGACCACAATGAAATTTTGCCTCATATTTGTTAGGATAGTTATCACCATACTTATGAAAGGTAAGTGTCGTTGAGTTCGTGAAGAAAAGGGAACATTTGCACACTATTGGTGGGAATGTATATTAGTACAGATATTATAGAAACAAATGTGGAGGCTCCTCAAAAATATAAAAGGGGAACTACCATGTTATCCATTAATACCACCTTTGTGTATATACCCAAAGGATAGGAAATCAGTATGCTAAAGGGATATCAACACTCTTCCATTCATGGCAGCATTACACATAATAGTGAGGATATGGAAGCAAACTAAGCTCCCAACAATGGATGAATGGATAAAGAAAATGTGGAGATACTCTTTATCCTTTATAAAAAAGAAATTAAAACATTAGCAACAACATAGATAAACCAGGAGGACATTAGGCTAAGCGACATAAACTAGATACAGAAAGACAAATACAGCATATTGCATAACCTCACTTATATATGGATCCCAAAATGTTAAATTTATAGAAGGAGAGAGTAATATAGTCAAGTGCAGTTCAATGACAACAGTATTAACATCACTTTGGTGTCATTTAAAATGTAGAAATGGAGCTACAGAATCAGCTTAGTTTTTAACAGAATCCCCAGGTGACTTGCATATATATTAAATTTTAGAGACACTTCCCTAGATGATTCTTATCAGGTTGAGAACTATGGATTTAACAGCTGTAGAAGTTTATTGGGCATCAGTGACAGCATCAACAGATGATGTCTGTGGTTTGTGATCCCTGAGCATACTCCTGACATCTGAGATCATTCCACTCACTCACCAAGGAATTCAAAATTCTGAAAGACCAGATGCATGATCTACATGTTTCTTCCCACCGTAATGCTAACATCTAATACTCCAGGAATACATACTGTTAATGAGGCAGTGTTAAACACCATCAGCGGGTTGAAGTTTATCAGCAAAATGAGCTTCTCACATCTGTTGAAGTTCCTCCTCTGCTTTATTTGGCCAGCTTTGTGACATACTGGTGTTTATTAATCAGGGCCAAGTAGAAGAAAAAAATTAATATGATGTGCATGTCCATGTTAATTTGCAAATTTATTTTAAGAACACAGTCCCTATGATATTGAATATTTCTATGTTTCACAGTGAAAGAAGACTGTAGACCAGGGAAGAGTGGATGTTACACTTTTAAATCCAGAGCATTCTGGAGGCAGAATTCTTCCTTAGGGGAGGAAAGTCTTTTGGGGGCAGAATCCTTGATCAGGAGAATAAAGTCTTTTTTCCCTCTAAATTTTTAAACTGATGATACAAGGCTCATCACATATACAGTAATCTGTTTTTGTTAAAGTCTACTGACTTAAATGTTGATCACATTATAAAATATCTTCATGGCTACATAAAAGTCATATGTAATGAAAACTTGGCCTCAGAACCTACCAAAGTTGACACATAAAATTAGCCATCACACATGGCTAATTCCTCTGAGGAGGAACTCAAGGAAGAGCTTTAAAAATTATGTTTCTTTCCTCTTTTACATTAATTTATATAATGATCTCATATTTATTTTAATTACATCAATTTGATGGCATCCTGTGTATTAAAGCATAAGAATGTTTTATTCACATCCATATTGCTGAAATGGGCAGGGGATTTGATATACCCTAATATTTTCCATGAATACAAAGTTACATCTGAGAAGTTGTAACAGTGACAAGGTGTAGTGCTAGGTGGTGAAGTCTATAGAGTTTGTATTATGGGAGGATGAAATAGGGATTATTCTACTTAAGTTGACTTCCTTAAAGTTGAAGGGACATGTCTCCTCCTGAAGGACAGCCAACAAATATTGATGAAGCATTGGCGATATCAGGCACCATGCCAGGGGCTGCCCTACTGCAGGTGTGAGGCAGACATGGACTTTTCTGTGTGCAGTTCACAACCTGGTGGGAAGTCAGCTATCAGCCTGTGATCCAGACACAAGTGGTATGACATGAGAAGAGGATATTGTGGAAAGTGCTGCAGGACTCCCCTAGCATGTGGACACAAGGGAATTATAGCTTAGCAAGTGTCATGTAATATGCCTGAAAGTAAGTGTGGATAAGCCAGATGAAGAGAGAGCAGAGGGACAAAGTGATAGGCAGGAGGAACAGTGAGTTCAAAATGCTATTAAGTTCAGTCTTGCTGCAGAGTGGACTGCAAGTGTCACTTTGGGGACAGGTAAGACATTGGATTTAGATGCAGCTCAGGTAATAAAGCAAATTTGTGCCTTCAAAGGGAACATTATCTTAAGAGAAATGCCAATCCTCTGAAGCACTAATCAAGAGAGAGTTGATCAGATTTCTACTTAGAATGCTCCTGTATAATTGAAGTATATTGAAGGGGAAGGGTACTGAGGCATAGAAACAGGGACATGACTTGAGAGACTGCTTAAACAGTCCAGGTGAGATAAGATGACATCGGGAATAGGAATGTGGCCTTGTGATCAGAAGTGGAATATTTGTGATGTGGTATGTTGGAGTTGGTGGTAAAAGAAAAGAATCAACGAAACAGCTCACAGACTTCAGATCTGATGCTGCATTCCTTTTCTGAAATATGAGAGAGTAGATGAATAGGAGGGTGGTACAGAGGCAATGCAATCTGATGAAAGTCATAAGGGACATCTTCTACTTAAGGTGCCTATGATACACTGAAGGGAAGATAATTGTTGCGACACACAACAAAATTAGTTAGGGTCACTCCAAGTGAATTTTGGCAGACTAAATAAAGACACAGACACAGAAAATACCTTTCTTTGGGTTGAGTGTCTGCTCCTCAGCCACAGCTCCCACAAAGCAAGAAAGAGAGGGAGCACATCTCAAACCTGGGTTTTATTGGGGAGAAGCCATTCAAATGAGGCAAGGGGTAGGGTTAACAAAAACAAGTGAGTGTAAACCAACCCCATCGGGTGGCACCCACTCTTGGAGCTGCACCACTTCATTGAGCAGAGGTAAAGTACAAATTGTATTGCGGGATGCAATATCTATTCAGTATCTCTTTACTCAGGAGTTAAAGGTCTGTACATAGCTCCTGTCCAGAGTGGCTCCAGACAGATAATGTTATGGGGCATAGAGATTTATAGGTTACTTACTGATTTTATTTTATGTTTTAATTTATTTTTGGAGTGCTGGGGATCAAACCTAGAATATTGAGCATACTAGAGAAGCACGCTCTCACTGTGCTATATCCCTAGCCCCTACATCTGAGTTTTAAAAGTGATCTAAGATATTGGAGTAGATTAGTTTTCTTGGGTGCAATGTTTATTGCATTGAGTGCACTCATTAAAAAATAGTATAGCATTTAAAAAATCCTTGAGGCCGCTGCTAGCCTGGGATCTCATGGAGGTCTTCTTTCTGGGCTGCCACAGAAGACACTGCCATGCTAGGAGAACTCTTCTCTGGGCAAGGCTTCCATTACCTCGGAGGTGAATTTCTCTGCTACTTCCGTGGCCGCTGCTGCTGAACCGGAAATCTCCTGTCAATCAACTGCAGCCTGCACTGCTACCGCCATTGCTGCCTCTCATTCACTGCTGCCAGTGTGAGATCACCTGGAGGCCTTCTTTCTGTGTGCTATTGACACAGAAGAAACCAATGCCCTGGATGCAACTGAAGCCAGCACTGCTGGTGATCCCTGGAGATCGCCTAGAGACAATGTCCCCATAGCTGAAGTTGTAGCAGCCACCACTAATGCTGACCCACTGCCACTACCGCTGCTACCATAGCCTGGAGGACGGCTTCAGGGGAGACTCCAGGTTTGATTGCATGTGGTTGCACCCATTTTGAGACACCAGCCTGAGCTGGGGACCTTGGTGCCAGCAGGTTTACCACCACAAGAGCCACTGTCTGGGGACTCCAGCTGGGACCTTCAGGCTCAATGTGGGGGTGCCTGTGGGTTTGGAAGAGCCTGGGTTCTTCCTGCTGAGAGTGCTGGTGACCATTGTCTTGCTGGTGCATCTTGGGGTTGCTCCTTTGCATGAGTATATCCCTGGTGGTCTCTCTGCAAGTATGAGCAGGATTGAGATCTTGGGAATGCAGCCTGGATGGTCCTGAGGTATCTGAAGCCCCCAACGATGTGATAGAGACTGGGTTTGTGATGGCTGATCTGGGTTTGGTGATCCCAAGAGATGTCAGAGACAGGGCTGAGAAACTGCTGAACACTGTCAGAGATAGTTCGACTTTCCAGCAAGATTTATTTTATTTTATTTTTTTATAGTAGAAGAAATCAAGATGAAATAAAAAATTCTTAGAGGTAAATGAGAACACTGAAACAACATATCAAAATCTCTGAGACACTATGAAGGCAGTACTAAGAGGAAAGTTTATTGCATTGAGTGCATTCATTAAAAAAAATAAAAAGTCAATAAATAACCTAACACTACATCTCAAAGTCCTAGAAAAAGAACACCACCAAAAGCAGTAGAAGACAGGAAGTAATTAATATCAGAGCTTAAATTAAAACAAAAGAAACAATTGAAAAAAATTGACAAGACACAAAGTTGTTTTTTTGAAAAAAAATAAATAAAATAGATAATCTCCTGGCCATGCTAATGAAGAGAAAACTCAAATTACTAAAATATAAGGTGAAGAAAGAAATATCACAATGGACACATCTGAAATACAGAAGATAACTAGAAACTATTTTGAAAATTTATACTCAAATAAAGTAGAAAATATCGAAGATATCACCAAATTTTTAGAGACATATGACCTACCCAAACTGAATGAGGAGGTCGTACATGATTTAAACAGATCAATTTTAAGTAATGAAATAGAAAACATCATCAAAAGCCTACCAACCAAGAAAAGCCCAGGACCAGATGGATTCTCAGCCAAGTTCTATAAGACTTTCAAAGAATTAACACCAATACTCCTCAAAGTATTCCATGAAATAGAAAAGGGAGGAACCCTTCCAAACTCATTCTATGGGGCTAATATCACCCTGATACCAAAACCAGACAAAGACACATCAAGGAAAGAAAACTTCAGACTAATATCCCTGATAAACATAGATGCAAAAATTCTCAATAAAACTCTGGCAAATCATACAAAAACATATTAAAAAGATAGTGCACCTCTATCAAGTGGGGTTCATCCCAGGGATGCTGGGTTGGTTCAACATACAGAAGTCAATAAATATAATTCATCATATTAATAGACTTAAAAACAAGAATTATATGATCATTTCAATAGATGCAGAAAAAGCATTTGACAAAATACAGCACACCTTTATGTTTAAAACATTAGAAAAACTAGAAATAGTAAGAACATACCTCAACATTGTAAAAGCTATATATGGTAAACCCGAGGCCAGCATCATTCTAAATGGAGAAAAATTGAAAGCATTCCTGCTAAAAACAAGAATGAGACGAGGATGTCCTCTTTTACCACTTCTATTCGAAATCATCCTTAAAACTTTAGCCAGAGCAATTAGACAAAAGAAAAAAATTAAAGGGATACAAATAGGTAAGGAAGAACTCAGACTATCACTATTTGCTGATGACATGATTCTATATCTAGAAGATCCAAAAAATTCCACCAGAAAACTTCTAGAACTAATAATTAATTAGCAAAGTAGCAGGATATAAAATGAACAACCATAAATCACATGCATTCCTATACATCCATGATGAATCCACTGAAAGAGAAATTAGAAAAACTACTCCATTCACAATAGCCTCAAACAAACAACCCCCACCCCCCCCCCAAAAAAAAAAAAACAGGGAATCAATCTAACAAAAGAGGTGAAACCTCTACAATGAAAACTACAGACCACTAAACAAAGAAATTGAAGGAAACCTCAGAAGAGGGAAAGATCTCCCATGCTCCTGGATAGGCAGAATTAATATTGTCAAAATGGCCATACTACCAAAAGCATTATTCAGATTGAATGCAATTACTATTACAACCCCAATGACATTCTTCATAGAAGTAGAAAAAGCAATCACAAAATTTATTTGGAAAATTAAGAGACCAGAATAGCTAAAGCAACCCTTAGCAAGACAAGTGAAGCAGGAGGCATCACAATACCAGACCTTAAACTATACTACAGAGCTATAGTAATAAAAACAGCATGATATTGGCACCAAAACAGACTTGTAGACCAATGGCACAGAGTAGAGGACATAGGGACAAACCCACATAAACATGGTTATGTGGGGATGAGGGAATAGGAAAGATAGTAGAATGAAACAGACATTATTCCTGTATGTATATGTATGACTGCATGACCAATATGATTTTGCAACATGTTTACTCAGAAAAATGAGAAATTATATCCCATCTATGTATGATATATCAAAGTGTGTAAATACATTCTACTGTCATGTATAACTAATTACAACAGATAAAAAATAAAAAATCCCCAAGGAACATCAACATATAAGATACAGATGGAATAGGAGCCAATTATGTTTCCCTAGGATTATCAGCCAGGCAGGTATGAAAAATAACAATGCATTTTGTCTCAGAAGCAAATAGACAACAGTGTTTAGGAAAGCATTAAATATTCAAACATGTTACAGAGAAGTTAAGGAAAAAGACATCAATGATTATGCAGAAAATAGACATTTGGGCATTAAAGATTTAGATTATTATAAAGAAAATGAAATTAATTATTATATGATGAGTATCAGACAATGTATGACAATAGAACAATGTTTATTTATTTGGATTGTTAAGGGATTCTATTATTTTCTGTGAAATATACTAGAGACAGAACATGAGAGGAAGGAACCAAACTATCATCTCAGAGTTCCTCCTCCTGGGCCTGCCCATCTAGCCAGGGCACCAGAACCTCTTCTATGCCCTATTCCTTTCCATGTATCTTACCATCATCCTGGGAAACCTCATCATCATCATTCCCATTTGCTGGATTCCCATCTCCACACACCCATGTATTTGTTTCTCAGCAACTTGTCTTTCTCTGATCTCTGCTTTTCCTATGTGACCATTCCTAAACTATTGCAGAACACGCAGATTCAAGTTCCATCCATTCCCTTTGCAGCCTGCCTGATTCAAATGTACTTTTTCCTGATTTTTGGAAACCTCCAGAGCTATCTCCTTGTTGCCATGGCCTATGACCCCTATGCAGCCATCTCCTTCTTGTACTACACAGCTGTCATGAGCCCTGAGCTGGCTCTCCCTGGTGGTTCTGTCCCAGGTGCTGACCATGCCCCATTCCATGTTGCACACTCTGCTCATGGCAACTGTCTTTCTATTCAGACAACCTGATCTTACACTTTTTCTGTGACATATCTGCTCTGCTGAAGCTTGCCTGCTCTGGCAATCATGTAGATGAGTTAATGATATTTATCATGGGAGGACTTGTTATTGTCATCCCATTCCTACTGATAATTGTATCCTATGCATGAATTTTGTCCTCCATATTCAAGGTTTTTTCCTCTCGTGGGATCCACAAGGCCTTTTCCACCCGTGTTCTGTGTTCTCACTGTTCAATGGGGCCATTGTTGGTCTCTACTTATGTCCATCAGCTAGCAATTCTAGTGTGAAAGATTTTATTATGGCTCTGAGGTACATGGTGGTGACTCCCATGCTGAACCCCTTTATCTACAGCCTGAGGAACAGACACATGAAGGGAGCCCTGAGAAGAGTCTTTTGTTAGAAGATAGTTCTATTCTCTGCATCATGGTAACACTTGAAATTTGTACACAGTGTTGTCCAGTATAAGTACTGAGCTTGATATTTGAATATTACTGTAGACCTTTCTTTCCATGTTTCTGTTCAAGTGGAATAATTTTCCATTAAATAAAAACTGAAATGGGGATGTGTAGTTGTTGTAAAAGATGTTATCAGTGACCTACTGGGAAGGTTTCTTGTTTGTCAATTCTAGCTGACCTCGGAAGGCATAATTTAAATCATTTAATTCAAATTTCTGTCTGAAGTTATTAAAACACTAATTTATCATGTGTTGCTTTTTGAAAACCATAACTCAGCTTTAAATGATCGTCTGTTTGCCTAGGTCAATGCTAAGATTCAAACAACTCAGGTCAACAGTCGCTCTTGTAGATTGAACTTTTCATTCCTAAATAGAAATCTCTTTCTGAGCAAGTGTTCACATCATTCTGTTAATCTTTTTTTACTTCTCTTTTTTCCTCATGTATGCATGTTCCTTCCTTTTTACTTGATATGTATTTAAATACACATTATATTTGCTTTCTTATAGCAATTTAGTTTGTATTTGCTGGAAAGAAAGTCCTCTTGGGGCCCTAAGTGCTGTTGCCTCAAGAATGGTCAAGGAGTCCAGAGTCTGCTTTTCAACCTCACTCTTTAAGGATCACCTTTCTCTCCTTGGTTTTTGAAGTTATCAGTAAACTTTACATCCATGATCTTATTTAATTCCTGTGATAGTTCCATGAAGGAAAGGGAATCTTATTATGTGTCAAAGATTGAAGAATGTGGAATTTGAACACGCCAATGCTCCACTATGCGTCAGTACTGAACCTGTTTAAGACTGCAGACTATTATATTGTGGAGGTTCTTCTCACCTCTCCCCACCTCAGAAACAGTGAGCTGTATGTATCATTGTCTAGGTTTCCATTCTTGGTCATTAGTTTCTTTGACCCCTGCAAGTGATGGCAACCAAATCTGTTATTTCAACTACTTTTATTTTTTATTTATTTTGTTTAAAGAGAGAGAGAGGGAGAGAGAGAGAGACAGAGGGGGGGGGAGAGACAGAGAGAGAGAGAGAGAGAGACAGAGAGAGAGAGAGAGAATTTTTTAATATTTATTTATTTTTTTAGTTTTCGGCGGACACAACATCTTTGTTTGTATGTGGTGCTGAGGTTCAAACCCGGGCCGCACGCATGCCAGGCAAGCGCGCTATGGCTTGAGCCACATCCCCGCCCTCAACTTCTTTTAAATGGCACTGACCTCCACATCTCTGCAGCCTATGTCATAGTTGTTATCCTCATTTTTCAATGGACATCTTCACTTGATGCTTTCTGACCACACAAAGTTGAACTCTTTATTATTTACCCACATATGCTCTTTGTCCTACATTCTATTTCTTGATTCACATTATCTTCCAAATAGTTATCTAATAGACTGTGTATGTTTGTGTATTTTGGGTATATGTTCACAAAAAGGATTATTCTCAGCCACATTTTGGAAAAGAATCCCATTGGACCCTCACCCTACACCCTGTACTAAGTTACAGGTTAGGGGGATTGCCAAAAGAGAGCAATGTGGTTACTGATGTTTCCTTAGACTAGCACTGCCACATTACATTTAGCCTTTTGAAAATATCATTTTCAAATGCTGTTGACAAGAGACACAGGTAATAGTGTTCTTAATTTGGCTCATGGCTTACTATTTCCTCCAGTCCTTACTCCGTAACGTTTAGGGGGACACCAATGAGGCTCTGTGTGCCTGCCATTTTCTCTCCATTCTTTTTGAAATAGATGCCAATCAGCACATACTTTACCCTGTGGCTTTGAACAAGTAGAATATTCCAGCATACTGATGAATGTTTTTCAAAGTTTCAGGGTAATTTGGGGTCCTCTTGACTTCTTACACCTTAGTTCCTAATTTCAGGAGTGATCAGGTAATGGGGATAAATGAATTAATTCCCAATAAATGTCATCTTCACAAATCTCTTAAGTATTCTTGAGATATTTTAAAATTATATTCAAAGCTAACTTTGTAATTTTTCACCTTATAATTATCTTTACTTTTAATCCTAGGAAAAAAGTAAATCTTGAATTAAGGTACTGCTAATTTTAATTAAAAATATGCTTTCATTATGGTAATATACAAGTTTTGAAAGGGAAACTAAGTTAATATGCTTGTTTAATAAACTAATTTTTAAAATTCTTATTTTTACATGATCAAATGTGTGAAACTTAAAAAGTGTAGTTTCTGAATTTTGCATGAATTTAAATATTTTCTTGTATTAAATAGTTTTATAAATTGTAGTTTTTATTTAGTGCTTTAAGCCATCTAAAATGCACTTTATTTAAGAGAGTAAGGAATTGGGGCTGGGGATGTGGCTCAAGCGGTAGCGGGCTCGCCTGGCATGCGTGTGGCTGGGGTTCGATCCTCAGCACCACATACAAAGAAAGATGTTGTGTCTGCTGAAAACTAAAAAATAAATATTAAAAAATTCTCTCTCTCTCTCTCTCTCTCTCTCTCTCTCTCTCTCTCAAAAAAAAAAGAGTGTAAGGAATTCATTTAATATTTTACCATGTCAATCATCCCAGTACCATTCTTTAAGTACTGCATTCTTTACCACATTTAACTTAAATACCATATTCATCATAAAAAATTCCCCCCACAGGACTATTTCTTCAAATCTTTCCTCATTTCTTGATCTCTTTGTCAATTTCTATACAAGTGTATACTGTTTTACTTACAGAGTTTTTTTTTCCAGATATATACTGGTATTGCTAGGCATAGAATCAACTAACATTTCTAGATTTTCAAATAGTTCTTAGAAATTTTACTTATTTTCTCTTTCAAGTAAATCTAAGAATAAGCTTGTTTGTTTCCATAAAAATAATTCCAGTTGGAATTTGGCATGGATTTCATCAAGTGTCTTTGAGGAGAATTTGAAGTCGTTCAAGACTTAAAATCTCATTGAGTTTTAGATTATTTTTTATGGTACTGGTTATGAAACCCAGGGTTTCATGTATGCTAGGCAAGTGTTGTAAATTGTTGAATTCTGAATTGATTGGTTTTATTATATAAAAATTCATCTGCAAAAGCTGTTTAAAATGAGTATTCTTCTGAAGACAAATTTCTAGACACATATACCTTATTACTATTGAATCATGAAGAAATAAAAACCAGAACTTACCAATAACAAGTAGCAAATTTGAATCAATAATAAAAAGTATCCCATCAAAGAAAAACATATTAACTGTTAGGTTCTACAAAACAGGAGTAATTAATTCCAATTCTTCTTAGTTATTCAAAAATTTTTTAAGACATAATTCTTCCAAACACATTGTATGAGGCCAACATTACCCTGATACCAAACCAAAGAGGTAAAAATAAAAAAAGAAAGAAAATAAAATTTCAAGTTAATATTTTCAATGAACACATATGCAAAACTTCTCAGTAAAATACTACTCTGCTGAATCCACAACATTATAAAGATTTGCATCATAATCAAGTGGGATTAATCCCTGAGATGCAAGAATGGTTCAAAATACAAATCAATAAACATGATACACTACATCAATATAATGAAAGACAAAAACCAAGATTATCTCAATAGATATTGAAAATGTATTTGATAAAATTTAGCACCCTTTAAAAATCATCAAGAAATCTTTCATAGAGGGAATATACCTCAACATAATAAAGGTCATTTACAATAAGCTAAAATTATATTGAATGGAGTGAAGCTGAAATCTTTTGTTCTAAGATCTGGAAGAAGAGGATGTCCACTTTGCACAAATTTTATTGAACATAGTGCTGGAAATCCTATCCAGAGCAATAAGGCAAGAGAAAGAAACAAAGAACATCCAAGATGAAAAGAAGAAGTCAAATTGTTTCTGTTAGCCCAACATGATCTTATATCTAGAAACCCTCAAAACTTCATCAAAAACTATTAAAAGTAACAAACAAATTCAGCAATTTTTCAAGGTAAAAAAGTAGCTAATTACAGTAGCAATGTTATATACCAAAAGTGAACTATATGAATTAGAAATCAAGAAGACAATCCAAATTACAGTAGGTAAAACTTTAACTAAAATACTTATAAATAAGTTTAACCAAAGAGAAAAAAATCTCTACTGTGAAAAGTATAAAACCTTGTTGAAAGAAACTGAAAGACAACAACAAAAAAAAGGAAAAGCATCTCATATTCATGGATTGGAATATTGTTAAGATGTTCATACAGTTTGTGATTACAACATGTACATTTTTCTAAAATATTTTTAAAAATATGTCCATAATACCCAAAGTGATATATGGATTTGGTGCAGTCCCAATCAAAATACCAATATGTTCCATCATGAGATTCCTACCAAAATACCCATGACATTTTTCACATTAGTAGACAAAACAATTCTAAATTGTTTAGAATGAAAAGAACAGCTAGGAAGTGAAATGAATTGATGGGAAATTTTGAGGAAGTTCTGGCATTTAGACAGTTGTGGGGTCAGCAGACTATGAAGGAGGAAATAAATGGGTTTGAATACCATCACCTACAGGGTACAAATAGGGAAACAAATAAACCAAGATGGAAACAGCCCATTCTATAGAGGAGCTGGGTTTTAAAAAGAGTGGCTACTCCCTTCTTTTGGATGTGGGAGAAAATGAAAAGAAGTCTCTGATCTTGCACCAGCTGAACAACGGATTTTCTGAATGACAAGGAAAGTCAGTGAACTTCATATTTTGTAGTTACAAATAGTGAGAGTATCTTTTCTACTTCCTTTGAATTATAATGAGTGTGTAATCAAGGCATAGATATCAGGAACTTTTGCAAAGTCAAAATACCAAACAAGAAGGTGTCCTTTAAAACTAAACTTTTTACCAACTTCAGGCTTCCTTGCCCAGTCCTGGAGAAATAATTTATAGGGTCCTTGCCTTAGTTAACGACATGTAAAGACAGAATTGTGCAATGACAGCATTACATAAAAGGTTAAAAATGTATTTAGGGACAGGAAAAGGCAGAAAAATTAATGTAGACATGTATTTAGGGACAGGAAAAGGCAGAAAATTAAGAGAGAGAATGATGCCAAAATTTGTGCAGGAATATTGTGTAGGAGATATTTGAAGGAGGTTGGGAGGTGGAGATATTTAGATGTTGTTGAGTAACAACGTAAGATTATGGAGCACTATTTAAAAATTCTGCCATGGTCAAAGCATGTTTGAGATAAAATAACAAAATATGAGGGTAACTTAAGAATGTAAAGAATAGAGGTCTCATAAAACAGTAGCCCTTATCCTGTGCTTCCCAGGATCACCAAGAAAAGAGAAACAGGAAGGCATAGCCAGGTTAACAAGACCCCCTTCCAACTAATTAGCTAAACTTTCTCTCTTTTACCTGTTGAACAATTATGTGATAGGCTACTTCGTCAGAAGTTACCATGTTGTGGGAAACAATCTAGAATAATATTCCAATATTAATATCAATACATTTACTAGATAAAATGATATTAAAAAATCCAATAATTTCAATCATACATAGGTGGGAATTTTCTTCTGACAAAAGACTCTTCCTAGGGCTCCCTTCATGTCTCTGTTCCTCAGGCTGTAGATGAAGGGGTTCAGCATGGGAGTCACCACCGTGTACATCAGAGATATGACAGTATCTTTTACAGTAGAATTATTAGCTGATGGGCATAAGTACAGAGCTATGACTGGCCCATAGAACAGTGACACCACAGAAATGTGGGAGCCACAGGTGGAGAAGGCTTTATGGATACCCTGAGCAGAAGGAACCCTGAGGATGGAAGAGACAATTCGTGCATAGGATAAGATAATGAGTAGGAATGGGAGGACAACAACCAGTCCTCCCATGATATATATCACCAAATAATTAACATGAGTGTCAGAGCAAGCCAGTTTCAGTAGAGCAGACATGTCACAGAAAAAGTAGGGGATCATATTGTCCACACAAAAAGACAGTCTTGCCATGAGCAGGGTGTGCAACAGGGCATGGAATGTGGTCAGCACCCAGGACAGCATCACCAGGGAGAGACAGAGCTTGGGGCTCATGATGGTGGTGTAGTGCAGGGGAAAACAGATGGCCACATAACGGTCATAGGCCATGGCCACAAGGATGAAGTTGTCAAGGTCTCCAAAAAACAGAAAGAAGTAAATCTGGGTCAGGCAGCCTGCATAGGGGATGGATGGGATTTGGCTCTGCATGTTCTGTAACAATTTGGGCATGGTGACAGAGGAAAAGCAGAGGTCAGAGAAGGACAAGATGCTGAGAAACAAATACATGGGTGTGTGCAGATGGGAGTCCAGGCGAATGAGGATGATGATGAGGAGGTTCCCTAGGACAGTGATAAGATATATGCTTAGGAAGAGGTCAAAGAACAGGTTTTGGTGCTGTGGCTGGCTGGATAGGCCCAGGAGGAGGAACTCTGAGATGATAGTTTGGTTCCTTCCTTTCATGCTCTGTCTCCAGTACCTTTAAGAGAAAATAATAGGATCTCTTTAAATTCAAGTAAGATGAATGTATTTCTATGTTCTTGGTCCATTTTTCATTGTGCAATTGATCGTCACATTAACACCACATTAATTATAACCTCTAAACTACAAATGTCTTAAGACCCCATAAGCATTGGTGATTTTTAATGAATTCTTTTTAACATGTTTCCTCCTTCCCTAAACACTTATCTGTTTTCCTCTGGGATAAAAATACATTGATCTTTCCCTTACCTGCTTGACTGATTATCATTAGGTTCTTGTTTTATCAGTATCTTTTTAATGTGTGTCGTTCCTGGGAATT
Source organism: Marmota monax (assembly GCF_021218885.2). NCBI lineage: Eukaryota > Metazoa > Chordata > Mammalia > Rodentia > Sciuridae > Marmota > Marmota monax. The sequence goes on from NW_026693147.1 coordinate 88,753, forward strand.
GAACCCAAGGACACTTTACCACTGAGCCACATCCCCAGCCCTTTTTTTTTTTAATTTTGAGACAGGATCTCTCCAAGTTGTTTAGGACCTTGGTAAGTTACTGATGTTGGCTTCTAACTTGTAATCCTCTTGCCTCAGTCTCCTGAGTTGCTGGGATGACACCACTCCTGGTTCCATCACTATCTTTTATATTGATGTTATTTAAGTATCTTTCTAAACCCCATTATTTTATAATTCTACAAATATTCCAAAGAAAAAAACTCAGGCATAGATGTCTCTTTCACCCACAGAACTCTGCATCCCATTTCTTAATGATGATCTTCTCTTGGATGTATTCAGGCATCCTTAGCACAATATGTCCTTAATTAAACACATGATCTCACTTAATTCTCTCCCAACCTCCTCCTCTTCTACATTCTTAAAAGTAGAAGGAATTCAGAATCAAATCACAAGTCTGTGAATTTTATTTCACCCATTCCCTTTCTTTTAACATCAACTCCAATCTAACATATCCTAGAGATTTCACTCTTCATTCTGCTGTTTCATCCATTCTTATCCCAAGACCATATTTCTGGAACAGGATGACATATGATCTCTCCTGAACTATGAAAGCCGTCTCTCAACTTATGTCCCTCTTTTCCATGCCTCAATACCCTTCTCTTTTAATATGCTTCATCCACACTGTGGCATTCCAAGATTGAAATCTGGTCATGCCTGTTCTGATGAGTGCCTTATGGGATTGCTCGTCAGATGAAGGCAACCTTCCTTTCAGGGGCACAATGGTGCTTCATTACCTGATCTGTGACCATGGACTCCAGTGGCCCCACAGTGACTCTTGTATCCCACTCTCCAGCAATGCTGGACCTACGGTCATAAATTATTGCCTCTAGTATTTCTTACTTGGTGTTCCTCCTGTGGCCTATCATTTTCTCCCCTCTGCCTCTTCTTCACTTGGCCTATCCTTAGGCACTTGCTAACACAAACCTTCCCTGAGACTCCAGACCAGGTGAGTCCTGATGCAGGTTCCACAGCATTCTACACTCATGTCGCACCACTAAATGTGCTGATCACTGGTGGATAGCTGTCGCGACCCCCTTGCCCGCAAGGAAGACGCAACTCTCGAGAATCTTCTCTCAACAGTTTTATTCAGGTCCCTGGATATTTCTTCTTCTTCCTCGGGTGCCCCTCCCAGCCTTAATAAAGCATCCCAAGCCCCAATGCAAAGCTGCCGCGTGGAACTTTCTCACAGGGTGGTGAAAAATCATGTGCCAACTTTCCCAGATAAGAAATTGTTTGTCACAGACCACAGCGGAGCCAGCGCCATCTTGTAATGGCGACCATAATCTGCAGAAACGGCAGAAGCGGCTCACCACAGATAGCTGACTTCGCACCAAATTGTGAACTCCATGCAGGAAACTCCGTCTGCTCCATGTCTGCAGCAGAGCAGCCCCTGGCATTGTGCCTGATGTGGCCAATGCTTCAGTAATATTTGTTGGCAGTCATTCAGGTTGGGACAGATTCCTTCAACTTTAAAGGCAGCGAGTTCTCATTACGTAAAAAAAAAAAATACTGTTATTAAATTCTCCCAACATTTAAATTTACTGGACCTAACCATTTAGCCACACTTCACAAATGCAATTTGTACTTATGGACAATATTAGGCTATGTCAGATGTCTTACTCTTTTGAGTAATACTGATGACTCCTGTTAATATTTACATAAGAAAATAAATATACTGAGCATTTTATAAAATATGGGGAAGGCACAATTTTTTGAGTCCTCATTTGAATTCTTCTTCTGATGCCCACACTGTATGGAATGATTAATTTTATGTGACAATTTAGCTAGGCCCTGATGGCACGTTTTTCTGGAACAATTCTAGATGTTTCTAGGAAGGTATTTTATAATGTGTTAACATTTAAATTAGTAGACTTTGAGTAAAGTAGATTAATCTCCACAGTATGATGAGACTTATACCATAAGTAGCAGGACTTAAGACAAAATAATTTACTCTCAAGAAGAAGAAGAATTCTACCTGCAAATGCTCTGGGCTCAAGATTGTAATATACCCTCTTTCCAGGACTCCAGTTTACTGTCCTTCTCTGCAGATATCAAGATTTGTCAGTCCCCAGTACTGTATGGACTTTATCTTTAAAGTAAATCACACACACATGTATACATACACACTCTCTTATTTTTTCTTTTGGACAACTCTGATTCATAAACCTCAGTATATCTCAAAGTTGTCAAAGTATGCAGAGGAGGAGCATTAAGAGATTTGGGAATCATCTTCACTAAAATAAAATTAATTAATCCAACTTCTGTGAACTTCACACTGCTGATGGTGTTTAACACAGCTGCATTAACAGTATATACCCTTGGAAATTATGTAGTGTCATTACAAGGGGAAGAAACATGTAGGAAAATCATGCACCTGGTTTCTCAGAATTTTGCAATCTCTTGTGAGTGAGCAGGACTATCTCTTGTGTCAAGAGTATGTTCATGGATCACAAATCAGAAACATCACCTGCTGATGTTGTCATTGATGACCCAATGAGCTTCCTCTCTTCTTTTGCTGTGAAATCCATTGTTCTTACCTATACTCATATAAGAATCATCTAAGGCAGTGTTTCTAAAGTTCAATATACATGCAAATAATGTGTAAATTTTGTTTCTGTAGCTCAGATTGTACATTTTAAAGAATACCCTGGTGACATCAATTCTGTGGTCAATGGTCTGCAGTTGATTAACCAAGTATGTATGTTCCCACAAAAAAATACAGATCACTGAACTATTTCAAATTAATTTAATCATAATCTCTGAAGGTGGGCTTCGCAAAACTTTTTAAAGCTCCTCAGATGACTCCTGCCTTGCATAGATATTATTATGTCAAAATGTTCTAACCTTTGAGAATACATTATACTTTAACATTAATGAACATTATATTAAGAAAAGGATTATCAGTGATGAACATTAATCAAAATGTTCCTGTAATGTGGCAATGTCTTCGGAGGCACATAAGTGGGGAAAAGGAAAGTTATCAAGCCTACAAAATTATGTTGCAGAACATCATTCAACCAGGGAATCAGGACCATAGGGTTGGAAAGGCACCAGCTCATTCTCCCTCTTGCCAACTTACCCAGGCTGTCTGAGGGTGACTCCAGGGCCCTGACCCAAGAACATAGCCCCTTTATTCATTATAGCCAGAGAAAATAACAGCCTCTGTAGTTATAACCTAACTACACCAACCTTTCTACTGTATCTTCTTTCTGCCATCCTTAGTCCCAAGAGGCTGTGCATCCCAGGAGTCCATATTCTGGTAAAGCTCATTAAATCAAAGTAATTACTCAGGACAATCCAGGAAAAAATCCCTCAGAGTCCTATATGGTGACTGATTATAGCCACTGATCAGAAATGTCTATACTTTGGGAAAAGGTGGGGATGGACAGCTTAATTACTGCCCGTTAGGGAATGGACAGGAGTAATCAGATGCTTAATTACTGCCCATTAGGGAATGGACAGGAGTCCTGTGCTGGTGGACCCTACTTCTTTGAGATGGGAAGTTTGGAAAATTCATGAAAGTAATCAAGGACCTGACTGAGAGTGATTTCAAATGTCTTAGGCATAAAAAGCTTATAGAGGAAGAGCACCACCATGGAAATCATGTTCTTTGGGAAAAAATAGCAAAGTGGCCATGACACAACTCTACCTAAACAGGATCTAGGAGAGATAAATGCTGCTAACAAGCATCAGAATTCTATTATCCAACCTTAATGCCTATATAAGGAAATGACGGGGATAAGAGAAAGGATGAGCTCCTCCAGATCATGTTTAATTTTTTTTTCTGGTCAAGGTAGAAAAATGAGCCTAGATTCTCACCCCATTCACTTACTTCTACCTTGTTACCTCTCCAGGAGAAGACTGTTAGCACCCATCATCCCAACCACTCTCTATGTATATCAAATGACCTCCTAAGGCCTAATGTTCTCTCCCTGCAATTGATCACAGGGCCATAGCTGGGTTTTATTTTTATTTGTTTGTTTGTTTTTTATCATTCCTGTTCCTTTAACTAGGCACTCGTCAGCTGGGTGAGTTGATGTACCTAGCTAAAATAAGGTAAACTTTCATTCCTAGAGAATCTGTGTCCTTGTTGTTCTTGCCTTTATTGGATTGTTATGGTTTATAGTCACATTTATTTTTGGACATAGAAACATGGTACTCAAGGCATTTCTCAGGATTTCAGACACAGACCTCTGTTTTCCATGTGTGCAGAGCAGCGTTCCCTTGATTTCAGGGTCAATCACCCAAGGTAGAACAACACCTCTCGTCTGTACATTGGTTTACATTAAGAACCAAAAGAAACAGCTGTGTGGTAGACATCCCCTGGCAGAAGGGCACACACTTTGAGAACTACATACTAACACACCATTTTAGGTTCTATCAGACTCATCTTTCATTTCTGTCACAGCTGCAGGAACCACTCTGCACTGACCTCATTCAGCTCTCATAGATGCAACTCAGGATCACCTCACTTCAATCCTGCTCCATCTGCTCCTTGATTCTTGCTCTGGGACTTCTCTGACTCCAGAGAAACACATTATGGGGACTCTACTCAGCACTCAAACAAATATTAGGGTCTATGATCCATTTTGAGTTAATTGTTTTAGAGAGAGGAATGGATTGAGGATTTTTTGCATATGAAAATGTGGCTCTTTTTTTTAAGAATTTTTTAAAATATATTTTTTAGTTGTAGATGGACACAAAATCTTTATTTTTTGTTTGTTTATTTTTATGTGGTGTTGAGGATTGAACCAAGGGCCTCAAGCGTGCGAGGCAAGCACTTTACCACTGAGCTACAACCCCAGCCCAGAAATGTTGTTCTTCTAGTACCATTTTTTGGAAAGAATTATTCCACTGAATTGCCTTTGCAACTGTGTTAAAAATCAGTGTATAATGTATAAGTGGATCTTTTTGTGTACTCTTTATGCTATTCTGTATTCTCAATGCAGATTTTTCTCTCTTTTCTCTAATATCACACTTTCTTGATTATTCTGAGCAACATGATAAAATCTTGTACCATTCTCCTCCATCATTCTAGGGATTTTCATATTTCTTTGTCCACCATGTCCGTGCTGTATGTGCTATGCAGCTGTTAATTACCTTTTGGTCATCTCATGTGTCACATTGGTGTTGTAGCATGCAGTGCAGTAAGTAAACCTCACAGAATAAGTCTTACATATTAGTTAAACATTACATCATAGCTGAATGATACATTACACACACACACACACACACACATATATATATATATATATATATATATATAGAGAGAGAGAGAGAGAGAAGAGCAATATATTACAATACAATGCTATAATTGTTCTGTTCTATTATTAGTTATGGTTGTTAATCTTTTCTTGTGCCTAATTTGTAAATTAACTTTTGTCATAGGTCAGCACATATATGAAAAAAAGTAGTATATGTAGTGATTATTACTATCTCTGATTTCATGCACGCACTGGGGTTACTGAAATGTACTCCCTGAATAAGAGGACACTTATATTTTGTAAAATTTATAACTAGTTATTTAATGATTTGGTTTTATTTTAAGTATTCTTTACATTTTCACTACTTTTTAATATGTTGGCATTGCAATCTATGATGTCATTAGCAATCACTTATTAGTTCTATGCCTTTTCTTAGATTTTTGGGGGATTCTGCATAAACAATCATGTTATCTATGAAGAGATGTGGTTAAATATAGTAGTTAATTATATATGTATATTTTAGTCCTTTTTCTTGCTATTTATCACTAATAATAAAAGGGGTAAATTTTCCAAGAATACATATTATTTCTTAAAATTTTCTAAGCCAAATAAAAGGTAACATAAAACTTATTTAAAGTTTTAGAATGCAGTAAAAGCAAAATATTTAGTGATAAACTTATATCACTGAATACTTATATTGGAGGAGAAGATAGCTCTAAAGTCCATTCACACTTACAGATTAGGAAACTAAAGAAAGAAGAGTGAATGAAACTCAAAGTATGCAGAAGAAATAAAAGAATACAAATTACAGTAGAAATCAATGAGATTGAAAATAGGAAATCAGTTGAGAAAATCAAAGAAAACAAAGTCTGGTTCTTTAACATAAAACTGACAAGCTTTTATACAGGGTGACTAAGAAAAAAAGGAGAGAGAACATAAATTACTAAGACCAGGAAGTAAATAAGACATATCACCACAGATACCAAAAAGAGTGAATGGTTAATACAAGGGTCCTGTGAGTAATTCTATGCCCACAGATTTGGTAATCCAGATAAAAGAAACCAATTCCTTGAAAGACAAAGCCTTTCTAAAGGCTCCCAAGAAGAAAATTGAGCCAATGAGTACTAACTTACCTACCCAAACAGAAAGCACCAGGTCCAAGTAGGTTCATGGTATTTTCTATCAACATTTAAGGAGGAAATTACAAAATTCTCTGCAACCTCTATCAAAATTAAAAAAAAAAATACAGAGGGAATACTTCCTAATTCATTCTGAGAACAGAATTACCATAATACCAGATATTCCAAATACAGTTTAATATCTATCATGAATGAAGATGCAAAAATTCTCAACAACATGCAAGCAAATGGAATGCAACCATATATAACATATCAAAAGTACTATATACCATGATGAGTGAGATTTATCCCCACTGTACAAGAGTCATACAACATTCAAAAGTCCATAATATAGGGCTGGGGTTGTGGCTCAGTGGTAGAGCACTTGCCTTGCATGCATGAGGCACTGGGTTCGATTCTCAGCACCACATAAAAATAAATAAATAAAATGAAGGTATTGTCCCCAGCTACAACTAAAAATATAATTTTAAAAGTCCATAATGTAATCTATCACATCACAGGGTAATGCCAAAAAACACATGAGCAAATCAACACATACAGAAAACATCACTGGACAAACATTCAATACCCTCTCCTGAAACAACTCTCAATAAGATAGGTATAGATATGAATTTCCTCAACTTCATAAAGGGTAGCTACCAAAAATATGCAACTATTATCCCAGTTAATGGTGAGAAAATTGAAATATTCTCACCAAAAACATAAACAAAGTAAGCATATTGTTTATCACCACCACTTTTCAGCATACACTAGAAGTTCTAGCAATGTGATGAGAGAAGAAAAATAGGTAAACAGTCCAAATACTGGGAAAGAAGAAGTAAATCTGTCCCTGTGTAAAGAGGATATGATTCTCTAAGTGGTAAATCCAAAAATTCAACAAAAACAACAGTAGCTAATAAATGGTTGTTTCCAGGTTGTATGATGCAATGTTAATATTAAAAACCAATTTATTTACTATACCAACAGTGATCATGTGAAAATTCAACATTACTACAAGTACCATTTACATTTGCATTTCTCCAAAATATAGTACTTTATAAATCTAAAATTTTACATAAAATGTACATGAGGAAAGCTACAAAATTATGATGAAAGATATAAAGGAAAATAAATATATGGAGAGATTGTATATATTCATTGAATAGAAAACATTGTTAATATGTCAGTTCTTTCAAGTTGATTTGTAGATTCTACACAAGCCTAATAAAAATTGCAGCATACCCCCGGACCCGCCACTGACGCCACCGGCAGCTAGAGAGTTGGGGTCTGTTTGGTCGCCAGCAGCCTAGCCGGTCTTGAAACTGCGGGGCTCTTCCTGCCTCCTCCGCGGCTCCAGCCTCGGCTTTCCCCCTAGCACTCGGCGTCGCCGCTGGCGCCGCCCCCCGATCCGCAGGCCGCCGCGGGCCGCGGAGCCCATGAAGGCGAGGGCCCCGCCGCCACCCCCGCGGCGTCGCCGTCCTCCCGGAACGTCCGGAGCCGGGGCGGGCATGGCCGCAGCATGAACGCCGGGCCGCAGCGGGAGCCAGAGTGGAAGGCGGCGTCGCAGCCCGAGGCGGGAGCCATGCCGGAGAAGCGCGCGGGCGCGCAGGCCCCGGGCAGCAGCTGCCTCCAAGGCTTTGGCAGACCAAGTGTTTACCATGCTGCTATTGTCATCTTCCTTGAATTCTTTGCATGGGGCCTGTTAACAACGCCAATGTTGACTGTTCTACATGAAACATTTCCTCAACACACATTCCTCATGAATGGTCTCATTCAAGGTGTAAAGGGCCTGCTCTCTTTTCTGAGTGCCCCGCTCATAGGCGCTCTGTCCGACGTGTGGGGGAGGAAGCCTTTTCTCCTTGGCACTGTGTTCTTCACCTGCTTCCCTATCCCACTGATGAGGATCAGCCCGTGGTGGTATTTTGCGATGATTTCTGTGTCTGGAGTCTTCTCAGTCACGTTCTCTGTGATATTTGCCTATGTAGCTGATGTCACTCAGGAGCACGAGCGAAGTACTGCTTATGGATGGGTCTCAGCCACTTTTGCAACTAGTCTGGTCAGCAGCCCTGCCATTGGAGCATACCTTTCTGCAAGTTATGGAGACAGCCTCGTTGTGCTAGTGGCCACAGTGGTGGCTCTTCTGGACATCTGTTTCATCTTGGTGGCTGTTCCAGAATCTTTGGCAGAGAAAATGAGACCGGTTTCCTGGGGAACTCAGATTTCTTGGAAACAAGCAGACCCTTTTGCGTCATTGAAGAAAGTTGGGAAAGATTCTACTGTTTTCTTAATCTGCATCACCGTGTTTCTTTCGTACCTTCCCGAAGCTGGACAGTATTCAAGTTTTTTTCTCTATCTCAGGCAGGTCATAGGCTTTGGATCTGTTAAAATTGCAGCATTCATTGCTATGGTAGGAATTCTGTCTATCGTAGCTCAGATGGTCTTTCTTAGCATTCTGATGAGGTCGTTGGGGAATAAGAATACTGTCCTTCTTGGCTTGGGCTTCCAGATGCTCCAGTTGGCCTGGTATGGTTTTGGAGCTCAGGCCTGGATGATGTGGGCTGCAGGGACCGTGGCTGCCATGTCCAGCATCACATTGCCGGCAGTCAGCGCTCTCGTCTCTTGGAATGCAGATTCAGATCAGCAAGGAGTTGCCCAGGGGATCATAACTGGAATAAGAGGACTATGCAATGGCCTGGGGCCAGCACTGTATGGCTTCATATTCTACATGTTCCACGTAGAATTGACTGAGTTAGGCCCAGAATTGAATTCTAACAGTGATGCCCTACAGGGAGCTGTCATCCCAGGCCCACCATTTTTATTTGGAGCATGTATAGTTCTTATGTCTTTTCTGGTTGCCTTATTCATCCCTGAATACCGGAAAGCCAGTGGAGTTCAAAAACATAGCAACAGCATCAGCGGAAGCCTAACCAACACCCCAGAAAGAGGCAGTGATGAGGACATTGAGCCACTGCTGCAAGATAGTAGCATCTGGGAGCTCTCCTTTGAAGAGCCTGGGAATCAGAGCACTGAGCTGTAAACTCAGCAGAAAATGGGATTCTGCAGATGACCACCTCTGAGAGCCATGGAGGGAGCCGCAGCACATGGAGACTTCATGGTGCTGGAGGGGCGATGCTAGTGGCATCCTTCGGGCCAAGTTGATAAGTGACTCCTTCTGTCTCTCTGCCCTTCCTCCTGTCCCTCCTTCCGTTTCTTTTCTCTCATTCTTTTTTTATTTGTACATTAGAAGAAGGTAAGATTTGAAATACTTCCCTACAGATAATGTACAACTCTCAAGGTCATCTGGCGTCTGCACTTTGAAAAGTCATCTCTGATAGAAAAGATGGATTTCCTTTAATAACTGGAATAATCTTTCCATGGCTTTTTGAACAGAAGGTGCAGGATTAGAGTGGAACTGCCATCTTGGGCAAGATTTCAAGTAAAGAATCCCTTCTTTTTTCTTCCGTCCTCTTTCTTGTCCTCTTTCTTGAATTATTCCCACTTAGCCCAGAGGTATTGATGAGTGGCTATTCTTAATAGTCACTCAGTTTCAGGGATCTTTTGCCTTTGTCCAAAGGTCAAATGAAAACCTAATTTTACTCTTCCTTTATTTCCTCTACACCCAGTGCTTGTCTAAAATGAACATTAATAATATGGATTGATGGTAACCTTAACCAGCTTGAAGAAAATCTTTCTTACAAATTCAAATATGTTGAACTACCAACTCAGATTCCTGGACCTAGTGTCTGATCAGATTCAAGGTGATTTTACAGAAGAAAAAAAGAAAATATATCAAGCCTAAGATGATTTTAAAGATGAAAATAGTCCATCTAGCCCAATGCAGTGGCACGTGCTTATGATCCCAGCTACTAAGAGGCTGAGGCAGGAGGAGCACTTGTTCGAGGCCAGCCTGGGCAACCTAGCAAGACCACCAAACACATACACACACACACACACACACACACAAGCATTCTAGTGGCAACAAAGAAAAGAAATTGGAGAGTGCTTCTAAGAAAGTTTTAAACAATTTGAACATTCCTAAGAGAGGATGAGAGTTAGTAACTCAAGTCTCAGTAGAATTTATGTCCAACTTCAGACTCATAATACATTATTACTGTTTGCTCCTTCCCACGTCTCCCATGTCCTACTTCTCAGTTCTGTTCCATCACACTCCTGCCTTAACTGCTGTGTAGTATGCATTTATTTTCAATTAATCTTTATCTCAGTCTGTTTATCTGATTTTTGAAACTCATGGGAAAACGCACATCAAATTCCTTTCCAAAATATGAGGGTTTAGTGAAGCTCAGTTTCACAATAAGTGTCTTGCTAATTTTTTGCGATGTTTTATGGACAAAGAAAACTTTACAGATTTATATGTATTTTGCTGCACAGTAATGGACCATTACCTAGGGCCTACCTTTAACAAAGCACTCCTTTGGAAGTTTTATAGGTATGAAATATATGTAGATATTTGTAAGGGTTTTAATTTTTTTGATGGGGTGCTGTGTAAATCTTGTATTTATAAATGTAATGAAGGTATTGACAGAAAAAAATATATACAACTTTTATAAAGGATTATGTACTGACTGAATACATTTAAGAGAAAATATATTTTGAAACCTGTTCTCAATGAACAGAGATAACATATCTTTTTACTATGCTGTTGGTTTTTAGGTTTAAGCTTCCTAATGCATAATAAATTTGCAATGGATAAAAAAATTGCAGCATGTTATTTCATGGATTTAAGTAAATTTATTCCACACTTACATGGAGAGGCAAGAGACAAAGAATAGTGAACACGATATTGTAGAAGAATAACAGTAATGAATAACACCATCCAATTTTAAGATTTACTCTAAAGCTAAAGTTTACAGCAATCAGTACACACTTTAAATCATGAAAGTCACATAAATAATCTAAAATTTATACTTCAGAAATAAGAAAAACAAAAAGCAAATCAAAAGGCAGTAGAAAGTGTTTGGATCAGATGGGAAATAAATGAAATAGAGACTGTAAATATGATAATATTTTATTTTTCAAATGGATGAATACAACTGAGAAATCTTAACTAGATCAACTTAAAAACAAAATAAAACTAAACCCCTATCTCTCTACCCTTACCATGCACAAAACCATACTCTGAAAGAGAAATTAGGAAAACTATCCATTCATAATAGCCTCACAAAAAATACTTGGGAATCAATTTAACAGAAGAGTTAAAAGACTTCTATAATGAAAACTACAGAACACTAAAGAAAGAAAATGAAGAGAAGACCTTGGAAGATGGAAACATCTCCCATGCTCTTGGATAGGCAAAATTAATATTGTCAAAATGGCTATACTACTCAAATCACTGTACAGATTCAATGCAATTCCAATTCAAATCTCAATGTCATTCCTTATAGAAATAGAAAAAGCAATCATGAAATTAATTTGGAAAAATAAGAAACCTAGAATAGCCAAAGCAATCCTTAGCTAGTAGAGTGAAGCAGGAGGCATCACAATACCAGACCTTAAACAATACTACAAAGTTATAGTAACAAAAATAGCATGGTATTGGCACCAAAATAGACACAGAGACAAACCCACATAGATATGGATATGGTTATCTCATACTAGACAAAGGTGCCAAAAATATACATTGGAGAAAAGATAGACTCTTCAACAAATGGTACTGGGAGAACTAGAAATCCATATGCAGCAAAATAAAACTAAACCCCTATCTCTCTACCCTTACCATGCACAAAACTCAATTCAAAGTGGATCAAGGACCTAGGAATTAGACTAGAGATCTGTGGTCTAATTAGACCAGAGACCCTATGCCTAATAGAGGAAAAAGCAGTCCAATCTTTATCACATCAGTTTAGGCCCTGACTTTCTTAACAAGATTCCTGAGGTGCAAGAAATAAAATCAAGAATCAATAAATTGGATGGATTCAAACTAAAAAGCTTCTTCTCAGCCAAAGAAACAATCAATGAGATAAGGAGAGAGCCTACATTTTGGGAGCAAATTTTTGCCACATGCATGTCAGATATAGCACTAATAAAAACCTAAAAAAAACTTAACAACCACCACCACCACAACAAAAACCTAATAAATAAATGGGCTAAGGAGCTGAACAGATAACTTCTCTGAAGAAGATATACAATCAATCAACAAATATATGAAAAAGTGTTCAACATCTCTAGTAATTAGAGAAATGCAAACCAAAACTGCTCTAATGATCTACTCTATCTCATGATCTTATACACTAAGATATCATCGCATGCTATGCTAGCCATGTTATCAAGAATAAACAACAAGTTTTTGTGAGAGTGTGGGGAAAAAGGCACACTCATACATTGCTGGTGGGACTGCAAATTGGTGCAACCACTATGGAAAGCAGTATGGAGATTCCTCAGAAAACTTGGAAAGGAACAACCATTTGACTGAGCTATCCCACTCCTCCGTCTATACCCAGAGGACCTAAAATCAGCATACTATAGTAACACAGCCACATCAATGTTTATAGCAGCTCAATTCACAATAGCTAAAGTGTGGAACCAACCTAGATGCCCTTCAATAGATGAATGAATAAGAAACTATGGTATATACACACAATGGAATATTACTCAGCATTAAAAGAGAAAAAAATTATTGCATTTGCAGGTAAATGGATGGAGTTAAAGAATATTATGCTAAGAAAAGTAAGCCAATCCCACATACAAAGGCCGAATGTGCTCTCTGATAAGTGGATGCTGACCCATGGCGGGGGGGGGCAGGCATGGGAAAAATGGAGGAAATGTGATTGGGCAAAGGGGAGGAAGGGGAGGGGAGGGGGCATGGGGGCAAGAAAGTTGTTGGAATGAGATGGACATCATTACCCTAGGTACATGTATGACTGCACATATTATGTGACACTACATCATGTACAACCAGAGAAATAAAAAGTTGTGCTGCAATTGTGTACAATTGTTACAGTGAATAAAAATGCATTCTGCTATCATATATACCTAATTAGAATAAATTAATTAATTATTTAAATTTTTAAAACTATATATAATTTATATATATAATTATATAAATAATTTCTCTCTCTCATATATATATATATATATATATATATATATATATATATATATATAATTTTATGTAATTTTTTTTATTGAACCCAGGGTCACTCAGCTACTGAGATACATCCCCAGTCCTTTTAAAATTTTTATTTATAGTCAGGGTCTTGCTAAGTTGTTTAGGGCCTTACTAAGTTGCTGAGGCTGGCTTGGAAATCTCAATCCTCCTGAGTGGCTAGGATTGTAGGCATGTGCCACCATGCCTGGCAGAAGTATATATTCTAAATAGACCAATGACTAGGAAGAAAATTGAATCAGTATCGATGTCTTCCTTCAGGAAAAATCCCAGATATGATGCCTTCAATATTGAATTCTACCAAACACTTAAAGAAGAACTAACACAAGTATTTCTCAAACTTTTCCAGAAAGAGGATGGAGTATTCTAGATTCACTTTACCCTGATAGAAAAGTCTCATAAGGATACTACAAGAAAATGAAATTACAGGCCCACATCCCTGATGAATATATGAATGAAAAAATTCTCAAAAAATCTAGTGGAAAATTGTATCCAACAGCACATTAAAAGGATCATTCTCCATGACCAAGTGGAATTTATCCCTAGAACACAAGGATGATTCAACATGCACAAATCAATAAATATAACACATCACATTTACAGGATTAAGGATTCAAAATCTATAGGATCAGGATACTTGTAGATCAGTGAACAAAATGGAATCTCATTTGAGTTTTTGCTGTTACCTGGATAATTCCATTAGGGAGAAGGATAGCATTTTTAATGATTTTATGACCTTCAAAAATGGGTACATCCCCAAACCTATCAAACGGTGAATGATTGAAAAAATCATATCTATTTATGCACTGGAATGCTGTTCAGAAATCAAAGAAAAAAAACTACTGATACACAAAATCACATGTTTGAATTTATAAAATATTAGGTAGAGCTGAAGAGGCCAGACACAAAAGTGTATATACTAAGTGATTCCGTATGTATGAAGTTCAAAACAGGCAAATCTACACTGTAGTGAAAGAAAGCCCATAGACAAAAATCAGATTGGTGGCAGAAGGTAGGAATGTGGTTCAAGGGTTTACAGAGAATTTTGAGGTATCTGCTTGATTTGGACTGGGTGGAGGTTACACTCAAAACTCCTTGAACTGGGTGTTTAAAATGGTTACATTTCCTTCTATGCAAATTGTACTTCAAGAAAATTGAAAAGTGCCCTTGTCCTTGATGTTATCACAGGTTAATCAGTTATGAATTTGCATACTTTACTGGATGATCAAGTATTGTTTTTCCTGATTAACACTAACGTTAAACATTTTTTCACACTGTTTATGAATTCTGTCCATATTCTTTGTACATTTCTATATTCTGTATGTTTTATTCTTACTAGAATATTTGAAGGTAATACACACACATATTCTGGATTTTAATCATGTATCTATTAGACTCATTGCAGCTATTACTTCTCTATCAAACTTGTTATTATTTGTCTTAGAAAAGTTTCTATTTAAAAAATGTGGTCTTATATGTGTCTTATTATTATTATTATTATTATTATTCTGAGTTTTGCATGAGTTTAAGTATTTACTTGTAGTAAATTTTTTTTCATAAATTATAGTTTATATTTAGCTTTTTAAGCCATATAAAAGACAACACTCTCAGTAAGAAATTGATTTACCATGTCAATTATCCAGTACTTTTGAGTACTGCATTTTATTACATTGATTTTAAAAAATATATTCATCATAAAAAAGTTCCCATATATGACCATTTCTTCAAATACTTCCTAGTTTCTTTATCTTTTTATTTTTGTTATTTGTGTCTACATAAACACTGTTGTATTCACAGAGATTTAAAAATACATATTGAAATCTGGTAGATATGGAACTTATGTTTCCTTATACCTTATATTTCCAGTTTTTCAAATAGCTCTTAGAAATTCTACTTTCCTTCAATCCCTACCAAAATACCTGTGATATTCTTTACATAACTAGAAAATACAATTCTAAATTTTATATGAAATGGCAAAAAACCCGAAGAGTCAAAGTCATGTTGAACAAAAGAACAAAGCATTAGGTGTTGTGCTACCGGACTTCAAACCATACTATGGAGCTGGAGTAATCAAAATTGCATGCCATTAGCACAAAAAGAGACACATAGACCATTTAAACAGAATAGAGAGCCTAGAAGTAAATTTATGTATCTGCAGCCATCTAACTTTTGACAAATGTGTTAAGAAAACACATTTGAGAAAGGATCCGAGTCTCTATAAATGGTACTGGGGAAATTGGATAGCCACATTCAGAAGAATGAAACTAGATCTCTATCTCTCACCATTTATGATAATACTCTCAAAAGAAGTTAATGAAATAAATACAAGACCTGGAACTATGAAATTACTAGGAGAAAATATAGGGGAATATCAGAATATTGGAATTGGTAAGGATTTTTGACACAAAACTACGCAAGCACAGGAAACAAAATAAAAAATAGACAAATGAGATTATATCAAACTAAAAAAAAAAACTTTTGCATAGCAAAGGAAACAACAGAATGAAGAGACAGCCTAAAGAATAGGAGAATGTATTCTCAAATTATACATCTGGCAAGATGTCAACACACACAATATATAATAAACTTCAAAACCCAACACCAAAAGAAACAAATAACCTGATTTGCAAAATGAAGAAAAATATCCAACACGCACACACAAAAAAAATACTCAATATCACAAAGTACCAAGGAATTGCAAACCAAAACCACAACAAGGGCTGGGGTTGTGGCTCAGTGGTAGGTACTGGGTTCGATACTTTTAAAATGTGTTGAATAAAAGTTGCAAAAATGGGCATCCTTGTCTTGTTCCAGATCTTAGAGCAAATGCTTTCAGCTTCTCCTCATTCAGTATAATATTAGCTGTTGGCTTATTGTAAATGGTCTTTATTTAGTTGAGTTGCATACCTTCTATGCAGGATTTGTTCAAGATATTTATTATTGAAGATTTTTACTATAAAGTATTAAATGTTGTCAAGTGAATTTTCTGCATGGTTTTTGTCTTTCATTCTGTTGATGAAGTATATTTTAGTCAGCTCTTTTACTGTTGTGAACAAAAGACCTGTAAAGAACAATTTTAGAGGAGGAAAATTTTGTTTGGCACTCACAATTTTAGAAGTTTTGGTCCACGGATGACTGACTCCATTGCTCTGTATGCAAGGTGGGGCAGAACATCATGGTAGAAGTGGAGAAAGAGAGGAGGGAGGGAGGGAGGGAGAGAGAGAGAGAGAGATCCCTAAGGCATGCCCTCCAAGACCCATGTCCTCCAGCCACATGCACTGACTAGGTTAAAGCTCTAATAAAACAATCATTTGACTTCTAAACTTTCTTGCATTACCTTACACATGAGTTTTTGAAGGACACTACATATCTAAATCATAACATAATGTATCAAGTTTATTTATTTATGTATGTGGAACCATCCTTGAACCTCTGAGATACATCCTACTTGATCCATGGTGGCAATCTTTATAGTGTGCTGTGGGATTTGATCTTCTAGTATTTAGTTAAGGAGTATTGCAATGTTCATCTAGAATATTGACCTAAGGTTTTCTTTCTTTCTTTTTATTATTTTCTTTTCTTTTTTTTTTTGTATTTTTTTCCAGTTTGGGGGTAAAGGTAATGCTGGTCTCATAGAATATGTTTGCAAGAATTCTTCCATTTTAATTTTTGGGGAAAATATGAGGAATTCTTAAATGTTTTGTGCAACTTGACAATGAAGTCATGGGAGTCCTGAGCTTTTCTTTGATGGAAGGGTTTTTATTACAGATTAAAATTTGCTGCTTGTTATTGGTCTCTTCAGGTTTTTTATTTCTTCATAATTCAAGGTGTATGTGTCTTAAGAATTTTCCCATTCCCTTTAGTTCATCAGAAGTATGTCTTTTTCTTGGGGAGGGAAGTTACTGGAGATTGAACCCAGGGGTGCTCAAGTACTAAGCCACATCCTCAGCCATTTTTAAATTTTTATTTAAAGACAGGGTGTCACTAAGTTGCTTAGGGCCTCACAAAGTTCCTGAGACTGGCTTCAAACTCATGATATTTATAGGCTTTTCCAGCATCACTTGGGAAAGATAAATAGGAAGGCAAATCCAGGTCCCCAGGGCCACCTTTCCTAGTTAACTGCTCAGCTAAACATACTTTCTTTTGCCTATTGAACAAGTATGTAGTATGTTACTTAAACTGAAGTTCCCAAGGTGAGGGAAAAATCTGGGAAAAGATTTCAATATTAATATCAATTATAATATTAATGTGAAAATTATATTAAAACCCCTTCACACAGAGAAGGGAATTTTCTTCTTACAAAGGACTCTTCCTAGGGCTCCCTTTATGTCTCTGTTCCTCAGGCTGTAGATGAAGAGGTTCAGCATGGGAGTGACCACCATGTACATCAGAGCCATGACAGTGTCTTTCACAGTGGATTTCTTAGCTGATGGACATAAGTACAGATCAATGACTGTCCCATAGAACAGTGACACCACAGAGAGGTGGGAGCCACAGGTGGAGAAGGCCTTATGGATACCTCGAGCAGAAGAAACCTTGAGAATGGAGGACACAATGCATACATGGGACACAAGAATGAGTAGGAATGGGATGAAAACAACAGTTCCTGCTATAATAAACAGCACCAACTCATTAACATGAGTGTCAGAGCAGGCCAGCTTGAGCAAGGCAGATACTTCACAGAAAGAGTGTGGGATCACATTGTCTGCACAGAAGGACAATCTGGGAATGAGCAGGATGTGCAACAAGGAATAGAACATGGTCACCACCCAGGACAACACCACCAGGGAGAGACAGAGCTTGGGGCTCATGATGATGGTGTAGTGCAGGGAGAAGCAGATGGCCACATAGCGGTCATAGGCCATGGCCACAAGGATGAAGTTTCCAAGGCCTCCAAAAAACAGGAAGAAGTGAATTTTGGTCAGGCAGCCTGCATAGGGGATGGATGGATCTTGACTCTGAATGTTCTGCAACAGTTCAGGAATGGTCACAGAGGAAAAGCAGAGGTCAGAGAAAGACAACTTTTTGCTAAGAAACAAATACATGGGAGTGTGGAGATGGGTGTCGAGGAGAATGAGGACAATGATGAGGAGGTTCCCCAGGATGGTGGTAAGATACATGGCCAGGAACAGGGCATAGAACAGGTTCCGGCACTCTGGCTGGATGGGCAGGCCCAGGAGAAGGAACTCGAGATGAGAGTTTGGCTCTTTACCATTATTATCTGTCTCCAATACCTTTAAGAGAAATAATAAGGCCTAAATGAAAATGATCATTTTTTTTCCTCATACACAGTGTTTACGTGTTCTACAATAATGGATCTCACCACCATCACAATAATTATCACCTTATAAGTGTCTTTAATCTCTATGATCATTTATTACTTTTTCTCATCTTCTTTTCAACATGTTCCAGTAGTTCATTCTTTCCTAAATACTTATCTGTTTGCTTCTGTCACAGAAGCAGTGTTGGATTTTCTCTGCCTGACTGTCATCACTGGACTGCACTTGAGTAGCAAACACACACATTCCCTTCAAACGCAGATTACTGAGCACCTTCAGATAATTTAATTGGAATCTCTGATAGTGGCATGTGCAAAGTTTTTTAAAGTCCCTCAGGTGAATGTAAAATAAAGAAAGGTTAAGAACTGTATGTCAAAATGCTGTGACCTATGAGGATTCACTGCACAGTAAGTAACATTAATGAACAGTGTTATTAATAAAAAGTGTTATAAATGATTAACTTTAGTCAAAATATTTCTATACTGTGGCAAAGTCTTGGAAGGCAGGTAGGTGGAAAAGAGAAAAGTTATCATACCTGAAAAGTTACTTTGTAGAACATCATACAACCTGACATATTGACATCTTTCCCAGGATGTCTGAGGGTGACTGTGGGGCCCTGACCCAAGGCCCTGCTCCCTTTTATTCATTATAAGCCTATGAATTAACATCCTCTGTAGTCATCACGTGTCTCTGCCATCCCTTCTCATGTCTCACCTTTTAGCCATCCATGGGCCCGAGAGACTTACATCCCAGGGAAGTCCAGATTCGGGCCTAACTCATTAAGTACAAAGTAAAATTATCCAGAACCTCTTCAAGACAAATTCTCAAAGTCCTTTATGGTGACTGATTCCAGCCACTGATCACACCTGACTATTAACTATAATAACCATTTAAATAGAACAACTATGCCAGTGTTGTAATAAAAGTTATCTGAGTGTTCTCTGTCTCCCTCAAAATATCTTCCCTTTCTGCTTGTGATGATGTGAGCTGTTAACAGTGCCTGCGTGGTGAGATGAAGTGAGGTGAGTGACATAGACATTGGGATGTAGTGTTAGACTACTATGTAAGATTTACTTGGAGATCTACTTGAGCTTTACTAAGGTTTATTATACAAGGTTTACTTATTTCACTGAAATACCATCATAGTTGATATGATAAGAGACTAACAGATGGGTAGCATAAACAGCCCAGATATGCTGGAAAAGGGATTATTCAGATCCATAGCAGGATGGAGCAAGGCAGCACAAGAGTTCATCATGCTACTCAAATGGCATGTAGTTGAAAACTTGTGAATCATTTACTTCTGGAATTTTCCATTAAATGTTGTAGGACTGTGGTTTAGTGGAAGTAACTGAAAACAGGGAAAAATGAGAATACCGATAAGTGGGACTACTGATTGTGTCTTAAAACTACAAAACGCTGATTAAAGAAACAAAAGATGTAAGAAATGGAAATGCATACTATTGTCTGGACTGGAAGACTCAATATTCTTAAGATGTTGACTCTTCAAAAACGTATCTCAAAATTTAGCAAAATTCCAATCATAATTCCAAAAAGATTTTTTTGTGAACAAATTGATGATCTCATTATAGAATTTATGTGTGAAGGCAAAGAAGCTTCAGTTTTGGAAGAGAAGAGCAAAATAGGAAGTTTCACATCTCTTATTTCCAGTCTATTAAGTGACAATAATTGAGGAAGTGTGATATTAAAGATAGAAACATATATCAGTATTGAGAGTCAGAATAGCATAAAGTGCAGAACTAGATTCACTCTTATATCCTTCATTGAATTTTAATACTGTAATTATGGCAAATCAATAAATATAGCCTTTCTAACAAATGATGCTGGAAAAAATAGATTACTTAGGATAATAAAACCCTCACTTCATTCCTCTATTTCTCTAAAATAATTAACTTAAAATGTATCTTTGACCTTAATATTTGTATGAATTTGAGGAGAGTTCCTATGACATTTTTCTTTGGAGTCAGAAAATTCCCAGAGCCAGGCACAGCAGTGCACGCCTATAATCCCAGCAGTTTGGAAGGCTGAGGCAGGAGGATGGTGAGTTCAAAGCCAGCCTCAGCAACTTGGTGAGGCGCTAAGCAGCTCAGCGAGACCCTGTCTCTAAATGACATAGGAAAAAGGGCTGGGGATGTGGCCCAGGGATTGAGTGCCCATGAGTTCAATTCCCTGTACAAAAAAAAAAAGTCCCAGAACAAAAATTAAGGAGCAGGTGGCGAAGGATTGAAGGAAGGTGATGTCAATTTACATCCACTCAAGCTGGTTGAAGCCAGTGCAGAGCTCGTTCCTGCAGCTGTGGCTGAACTAAGAGATGAGACTGATGAACTTAAAATGGCGTATCAAAATATTTGTTCTCAACGCATGTGCTCTTCTGCCAGGAATATAATAACTGTCTCACTAATTTGGAAATTGAGTCTATTATACAGTCTCTCTCTCTCTCTCTCTCTCTCTCTCTCTCTCTCTCTCTCTCTCTCTCAGTTGTTAGTAAACTAACGTACAAAGAGCAGAGGTGATTGATACTGATATCAAGGAAAAGTTTGTTTGTAGACAACCAGAGTAGGGAGGATTGAGTCTGAAAGCCTGAGACAATTTTCAGGTACCTCATTCTATTTTCATGTCCAGAAATAAATGCTAACATAATCTATAATAACCCAATAAAGGCCAGACTATTGAGGTTGCACATTCCCTAGGAATGCATCTTGCACTGTATCACTATGCACAGAACTTCATTCAGTTGGTGACTTCCAAGTACAAGGGGTACTTGGAACAGGCAGTGAAAGAAGGAAATATAAATGATGGTCTGGCCTTGTAATTGATTTCAGGGACATAGACCATGACATTAGGAGGTCATCTGGCATATATGGAGAGTGTTTGGGATGATGTTGATGATGGGTGCTATGAGGGTTTTCCTAGAGAGGTAAGGAGGCAAAATTAACTAAATAATGTGGAATCTGGGCTTCTTTTTCTATCTTGACCTGAGAAAGTATTGGACATGATGTGGAGGTGTTTGTCTTTTTCTTTTGGGGGGGGGGAATATATATATATACACATACATACATACACACACATATATGTATATAATATATATATATATATATATATATATATATATATATATAATTTTTAAAATAAAACCATCATGCACAATTAAACTTGATTAAAAGCCTGGAGAATGCTAAAAGTAGTACAGGAAGCTGCAGAGCAGAGCATACAGGTGTTCCCTTTTCTGCAGTTGGTAAATGCTGGGAAGTAACAGACAGACGTGTCTTCACTTGAGCATTGGAGAAGCAAAAAAGTTGCCTTGTCATTCTAGGTTGGTGGCAGACTTGCTTTTGCTCCCAAATATGGGAGTTTTCTTGGTGAGGGTAGAGCAGACTCTTTGGGATAGGGAGCTGGATGAAGGAGTCTTAAGAAACTGGTGCTCAGGACTAGTCACGGGCCCCAGTAAGATCACTTTAATATCTGGTGTCTGTGGTGTTGAAAAGGCATTTGAGTTTTCAATAACATGCAGCAGATCAATATGTTCTCTTGCTCCACCATCATGAACTGACTCCAATATTCCAGGGGCAGTTAAAGCAGGCATTCTACCAACTTGGATTGACGCTTGATGTTCTGTAACATTGTCACTGGGTCTGGATTGGGCACAGCATGGGCAACAACTGTAGGACCAAAGACTTTAGCCAGATTGGCAACATCCATTTTAGTGTTTGGACTCTGAGCCACTCTCTGCAAGTGAATCATGAGGAAGGCTAATGTGTCCCTGTTTGCCTGGGGTTGTTCACCAACAGCCTGGTACATGGTAGCTATGCTGTTATCTTCATCTGTGATTTCTGCTGCTTCCATGAAGGCTTTGTTTAGCCTAAAGGTTAGAAGGGGTTCTTTGAGGTTTCAAAGGAAGTCTTTTAGAAGGCTACATATGGCATGGATATCATCCACTTTGCTGAGAGGGGGTACAGTTTTCACTCTGAGGAATTTCTCTTTCAGCTCTTTCACTGTCCGACCACAGCCTAAGATCCTATACAAGCCTGTCTCAGCCCTCTCTGCTCAATTTCATTTACATAGTGGACAACAA
This sequence comes from Marmota monax, assembly GCF_021218885.2. NCBI lineage: Eukaryota > Metazoa > Chordata > Mammalia > Rodentia > Sciuridae > Marmota > Marmota monax. The sequence continues at coordinate 111,630 of NW_026693147.1, forward strand.
TAGAGGGTATTATTGGAGAAGTTTGGGACGCAAAATCAGCCAGCATTCCCTCTCCAGTCTTGACAGGTGTTCCTATCAGAGTAGGATGCAGAGAAGGGGACAGCGGTCCCGACATTCTGGATGAGAAACCACACGACCAACAATCTCGACACTTCGGAGACAGCTTGCCAAATTTTATCCATTTCCCACATGGAACACAGGATTCAGGTTTAATAACCGTCTTAGAGACAAAGTCATGCAGGCGCATCCCTCTGTTACTCTGTGGTGTGCCTGAACTATCATTCTCGATTCTTGGCTCCAGAGGTCTACTGCTCAGGGTGGAGTCACTGTTCCAAGGTTGAAAAGTACCTGTTTTCCATCGGCTCCTTGTCAAATATGGCACAGTTTCAACAGTGGACACAGCTTCAATGGGCCCACCATCATTGGGAACAGTTACTATAGTCTTTGCAACTATGGATTCATTTCCCTGGTCTACTGTGGAGCCAATGGGGTCCATTAACAAACTGTCAGCTATTGGAGCGCCTCTTTTCTCTCTTCTTCAATTTGAAATTCTTCACCAAAGGAGAATCCCAATCCAGTGATTCATCAGTCTTATCAAAGCTGATATCTGATAAAATGGAACCAGATTCATCAATGGTTGACAGCCTTTTGTTCCCAGCATTGCCACTGGATGGTTGGCCTCTGTTGAGAAAAGCCAAAGCTGATTTTTGCTCTTCGATTAGTTGAATGCTGCCAGATGTGTCACACATGAGCATCTCTCGAATCAGCTGAATCTGTCGTTCCAGTTTTTCGCAGTTAGCTTCAGCTCGCTGTCTCCGTTTAATCTCTACAGCCACTTGATATCGTGCATGCTTTAGCTCAACATCCAGAGCACTATGCTCAGTCTCTGCTTTCATCAGAAGATCCTTGTATTTCCCCAGCTCATGGTCTGTTCTCTGCCATTTCTCCTGGAAATCCTCAAAATCCTTTACCAACTGGATGAATTGGAGTTCATTTCCTTCACTGAGAATCTCCACCCGGCGCACAAGCTGCTCAGATTCTGCAAATTCAGCATTGTGGTATCCATCTTTCCAACGGCAAAGGGACACCACCTGTCTTTTTTCTTATTCCTGTCCTTTCCTTATATCGGCATATATACAGTTGGATAATAGAAGTCTGAGCCTCATTAGCAGCATGTTTTTCCTTGGGCCTGTTTACAGGAAGTTGAGTTATAGTCAGAGACTGCCATGTGATCTATCTAAAGCATGCGTCTTTCATGGTGGTATCTACTTAAAGCCACTGATTGCTTTTTGTATAAAGTTTTGTGCTCCTAAGACATTTTAAATCATTCATGGCATGGCCCCTGATTAATTTTCCAACCATCCTTCTTATCCACCAACAAGTAGGCTGCACCAGCACAGAACTCCTTCCCATTCCCCAAGCAGCCAGTGATTAAGCATCCATCCCTGAGCTTGTTTCCATCCTCAGTGTTCCCCAAAGTATAGTCAGGTGTGATCAATGGCTATAATCACTCACTGCGGCAGGACTCTGAGAGAATTGTCCTAGTGAGGTCTTGAGTAATTACTTTGTTTATAATTAGTTACCCCAGGATCTAAAGTCCATCGGGAGCCGGTTCCCTTAGGTGCAGCGATGAGTAGTGAGAGATATGAGCTGGGGTGGTGTAGACACAGATTATGACTATAGAGGTTCTTACTTCACATGCCTACAATGAATGAGGGGAGATGGATCTCAGGTCATGGTCTTGGAGTCACTCTCAGAAATCCTAGGTGAGTTAAGAATAAGCACCACCACTTATTTTACCTGTAATGTCTTTTCAATTTGAAGGTATAGTTTTTCCAGGTTATATGTTTTCCAGGGTAATTTTTTTTATGTGATGGCCTGTCTGTTCTATACTTCTCTTTCACATCTTCTCAACATTCTATAAGTATTTTTTTAATGTTTGCCAGTTTAATTGTTAATAACATTTGTGAATATCAATGTGCAGTACATCTTATGACACAATGACAAGATTATATCATTTCAACATAATGACAGCTCTGTGAATTAGGTAGGCTGTAATGCAGTAGTTCTAAAGTCTTGCTTTCTTTTAAAATCATCTGTGAAGCTTTAACTTGTTTTTGGACAGCCCCCTTCAGAAATTGTGATTAAATTTTTCTGAGTAGACCCAATAATCTGTATTTTTTTTTAAATGTTTGTCCTTCCTATTCCTGTTCAGTCCATCTACCAAAGCATTGGCATTTTATGGGTGTTATGAAAAATATAAAAACTGAACCATGAAATCAGAGTAAGTATTTTAACATTATGCCCAAGTGAGTTGCATTTACACTAAAGTCTAGAAGCACTGCCATCACTGATTCCTATGTGCATCCCACTCTGAGAATTCCTGATTTCATGGGTCAGGGAGACATGAAGGTTAATCCATCCTCAGCACAGCAGCTGAAAATGATGCTTCTTGTTTGTGATTCCTAGTCACACTCTTGACACCCGGGATAGAATTTCCTCAGTTACAAGGGAAGAAAAATTCTGAGAAACCAGGTATATGATTTTCAGTAGAGATTTTCTTCCCATTGCAATGCCAGCAAATAATGTTCAAGTGTAAAAACTGCTAATGCAGCAGAATTAAACACCACTATCAGGGTGAAGATCCCTGTGGTTGGCTTCTATTATGTCTTTTTAGTTAAGGAGCTCCTTACATCTCTTAGTGCCCCTCCTCTGATTTATTTGTCAGATTTGAGGTACAGGATTATATTAGAGTCAGAATTATTCAGAAACCAGAACCAGACCATTTACACAGATAAATATGTGTAGATAAAGAGGAAGGGTTAGAGAAGAACAGGGATAAAGAGTGAGAAAGAGATTCGTTTTAAGAAATTAACTCGCATGATCATGGGATTGGCAGGTCTGAAATCTACAAGGCAGGTCAGTAGAGAGGATGCCCAGTAGTGTTGATGCTACCATCTTGGGTCTGAAGGCAAACTGGAGCAGAACCCTTTTCTCTTCAGCAGAGTTCAGTCTTTCCTCTTAAGGCTTTCACTTAATGTATGAACCCACCCCCCATGAAGGGTGATTTGTTTTATTGATTTGAATGTTAATCATATTACAATACCTTCCCAGAACCATCTAGATTGGTGTTTGACCAAAACAAGGTGGTGTGGTTTGGATCTGGAATGGCCACCAGTCTCATGTGTTCAGAGGTGGGGCTTTGGGGAAGTGATTGGATCTAAGGCCTCTGACTTCATCAGTGGATTAATCCATTGAGGGTGGAATGGACTGCAGGGAGGTGGGACCTAGATGGAGGAAACAGGTCACTGGAGACAGGTGCTGGAAGGGGTTTATCTCTGGGCCCTTCCCTCCCTCCTTACTCTCTTTCTGCATCCTGCTGCCATGAGCTGAGCAGCTTTCCTTCACCACATTCTTACATCATTTTGATCTGCCTCACCTCAGGCCTAGAGCAACAGAGCCAGACATCCATGGACGGAAACCCCAAACTGTGAACCCAAATAAACTTTCCACCTTTAAGTTGCTTATGTCAGGGATTTTGGTCATAGTGATGAAAATCTAACTAAGACTTACACATTAGGTACCAGGGCCTACCCAAGTTGAAATGAAATGAAACTAACCATCACATGGGCTATGGATAGTGGAGGAAGAACTCAGTTAAGGGCTTGAAGGTAGAATTGTTTTAGTTTCCCCCATAATTTCTAAAATTATCATCATATTCATTTTACCCATAGTAATATCAATGACATAAGGTGAAATGAAGCATAAAATATTTTTAGATGAAGTGCTGTGGTTATAGCTCAGTGGTAGAGTGCTGGCCTTGCATGTGTGAGGCCCTGGGTTTGATTCTCAGCACCACATAAAAATAAACAACAACCACAAAATATGAAGGTATTATGTCCATTTACACCAAAAATATAAATAAATAAATAAATAAGAATAGGAACTTCCTAGATTCCTAGGAACTTTTTTTTAAAAGGAGTTTTAGACCAATTCAGTACAAAGTAGTGAAATGAGCAGTAGATCTGATGTACCCTGATGTTTTCCATGTTTGCAAAATTACATCCGTGAAGTTTGTAATAGAGTGTCAAAATGCATAGCTAAATGGTTAAGAAGTGAGTTCTTGTTCTGGAAACAATTGACAGTAGTGGTAATTTTAACTTGATAGAGTTTTGCTGTCATTAAAGGTGAAGGAATGTGTGTCTCAGCCTGAAAGGCAGTCAGTAAGTATTTATGGGACACTGACCACATCAGGCTCCAGGCCGGGGGCTGCCCTGCTGCAGTCATGAGGCAGACATGACTTTTCTTCATGGAGTTCATAATCAATGAGAAGTCAGCTGTCAACCAGGGATCAGGGAACTGAGTGCCATGAGATGAGTCCTGGTTGCTATGGAAACTGTAGCATGATACAAGGAAGGTTTAGCTTAGCAAGTGCCACATAATACCCCTGAAAGATGAGGGGGTAGGCCAGGTGAAGAGGGAGGCAAGGAAAGCAGGTGGGAGGCAGGACAAACAGCAAGTGTGAAACACTGGAGCCTAGAAATGATGGCTTCAGCCCAACACTGCTGACAGGGGATGCAAGAGGCATTGTGCAGCCAGGAGAGGCTGAGGAAGTGGGAAAGGATCAGGTAATGAAGTGTCATTTGTGCTCCTGAAGGGAACTTTGCCTTTTTCTTAAGAGCACTGAGAATCTATCACTGGATGTAAGCAGAAGAGAATTTCATTTTATAATGTCACAGCGCAAAAGAAAGTATTTGGAGGAGAAGGGTATTGAAGCTTAGAAGCAGGAATTTAAGAGGCAGTTCGCACAGTTCAAGTGACATAGGAGGTCAGCTTGTCTAAGGTAGTGATGTTTGGAACAAAGAGTGGATGAATTCAGAATGCAGTGCAGACTCTGTAGGACTTGCTGGGTTGGGTATGAATGATGAGAGAAATGAGTGAGTAAAACAAAACTCTCAGGTTTCTGAGTTTGAGCCTGAATTCCTTTTACTTAATATGAGAGACAGGAGGACAGGGTTGGGAAAGGAGCAGGCAGAGATCATGAATTTCACTTGGGATCTGTTTTACATACTATGCCTGTGGTACATTCAAGGGAAAATAATCATTAAGTCTTAAAATAGGGTTCTGTGGGATAGAAAGAGGTCAACACCTGAGTTTTAAATGATATTTGAAACTTTGAAGTACATGAGTTTTTCTTGGGAGTATATGTTGAATTAGAAGGCTGCAAAGTTTAGAAAAATTCCTAAAGAATATTACTATGTCAGAAACTGAAAAAGCAGGACCCAGTTATAATCACTGAAGGTTGTTGGCCTGGCAGAAAAGAAAAAAAATCAATACATTTTGTGTCTCAGAAACAAATAAATAGGAATGTTCATAAAAGTATGCAATATTGTACTTTGTTAAAAAGAAGTTGGGCTGGGGCTGTAGCTAGGCGGCAGAGCGCTTGCACTGGGTTTGATCCTCCCCACCGCATAAAAATAAACAAATAATAAAGACATTCTATCCACCTACAACTAAAAAAATTTTAAGAAAAAAAGTGAAGAAAATAAGTTATGTATTATTTTTAAGATTCTAATTATATACATTTGTGATATAAGATCATAATTATTACAAAGAGAGTGAAATAAATATTTTTTGTTATGGCTTGTTTTTTATTGATTTTATTATTATTATTTTTAAATACACAACAACAGTGGAATGCATTACAATTCTTATTACACATATAGAGCATAATTTTTCATATCTGTGTATATAAAGTTCATGCCAATTTATGCCTTTATACATGTACTTTGTTTTTTTGCATTACAATTCTTATTACACATATGTATCACAATTTTCATATCTCTGTTTGAATATAAAGTATGTTGACACCCAATTCAAGTCTTCATACATGTACTTTGTATAATGTTGTCCATCACATTTCACCATCCTTGCTAATCCCCTGCCCCCTCCTTTTCCCTCCCACCCCTCTTCCCTATCTAGAATTAATATAATCCTCCCATGCTCTTGAAATAAATATTTTTGATAGACCCTCTAACAGTCATGTATCTTAAAAATATGTATTTTTATTTGAGTTTCTAAAGGACTCTATTGTTTTCTCTTTAAGAGATTGGAGACAGAGCATGACAGGAAGGAACCAATCTATCATCTCAGAGTTCCTCCTCCTGGGCCTGCCCATCCAGCCAGAGCACCAGAACCTGTTTTATGCCCTGTTCCTTTCCATGTATCTTATCACCGTCTTGGGGAACCTCATCATCATCATCCTCATTCGCCTGGACTCCCATCTGCACACACCCATGTATTTGTTTCTCAGCAACTTGTCCTTCTCTGACCTCTGCTTTTCCTCTGTGACCATTCCCAAACTGTTGCAGAACATGCAGAGTCAAGTTCCCTCCATCCCCTATGCAGGCTGCCTGACTCAAATGTACTTCTTCCTGTTTTTTGGAGACCTGGAGAGCTTCCTTCTAGTGGCCATGGCCTATGACCGCTATGTGGCTATCTGCTTCCCCCTGCACTACACTACCATCATGAGTTTCAAGCTCTGTCTTTCCCTGGTGGTACTGTCCTGGGTGCTGACCATGCTCCATGCCCTGTTGCACACCCTGCTCATGGCAAGAGTGTCTTTTTGTGTGGAAAACATGATCCCCCACTTTTTCTGTGACTTGTCTGCTGTGCTGAAGCTGGCCTGCTCTGAAAGCCATGTCAATGAGTTGGTGATATTTATCATAGGAGGACCCGTTGTTGTCTTCCCATTCCTACTCATTATTGTGTCCTATGCACGAATTGTTTCCTCCATCCTCAAGGTCCCTTCTTCCCGTGGTATTCACAAGGCCTTCTCCACGTGTGGCTCACACATTTCTATGGTGTCGCTGTTCTTTGGGACAATTATTGGTCTTTATTTATGTCCATCAGCTAATAATTCTACTGTGAAAGAGACCATCATGGCTCTGATGTACACGGTGGTGACTCCCATGCTGAACCCCTTCATCTACAGCCTGAGGAACAGAGACATGAAGGGAGCCCTAAGAAGAGTCCTTTGTAAGAAAAAGTCCTTCTGTGTTTGATGAAAACACTTGTGATTTTCATATCATTTTTTCCAGTGAATGTATGGATATTAATATTGGAATATTATTCCAGAGTTTTCCCCTCACCTTGGGAGCCTTTGTTGACGTAGCACACTACACAGTGGTTCAATATGTAAAGGAGAGGAAGCTTAGCTGAGCAGTTCATCTAGGGAAGGGGGTCTTGGTGATCTGATTTTGCCTTTCTTTGTCTTTCCCAAGTGATCCTGGGAAAGCCAGGTGTAAGAATTACTGTTGATAGTAGAAAAAAACAGACATTATTATTACTGTGTGTATATATGTGAATGCATGACCAATGTGATTCTGTAACCTGTACACTCAGAAAAATGAGATACTGTATCCCATGTGATTCAAATGTATGATATGCCAAGGTCATTGTACTGTCATGTGTAACTAATTAAAACGAATAAAAAATAAAAAAAATTTAAAAAATAATTACTTTTTGATGTGATGTCCATGCCTTACATCCTTAAGTTATCCCAGGGTCTTATAATTTTATCCAGAACTCTACTTTGTCTCTATTGTCATTTTAAGTAGTGCTCTATAATCTTAGGTTAATACTAAATAAGGTCAAAACATGTCAACTATCAATCTCCCCCAATGTCTCTTACGGACATTTTCTCCTGCAGACATTTTCACATTGTTTTATCTTCAAGGCTTCTCCCCCCCCATCCCAATTTATTTTCATTTTTCTGACTTGACCTAACCTTAAATGGATCTTTCCTTTTTTTTAAGTGGATATTTCTAATACTTTTGCTATAATGTTTAATTTTGTTCTTATCCTGGTGATTACCTAATATGAAATTTTATTATTTGTCCCCAGTAATAGGAAGAGTAACTGGAGGTTGGTTAAAAAGTTTAGTTTGTAAGAACACCTCTCTTCTGTTTGGTATTTTGAACTTTGAGAATGTATTTTATGTTTTTCCCCTACTTTCATGACACTTCAATGGGAATAGAAAAGATAGTTTTGTTGTTTTAGAGGCTCAAACTGAACTTCAACATCTCACATCACAAAGAGGGCTAGTTGTTGAAACTGTGTAAGATACCAGGCCATCTGATTTCCATTTCTTATAATTCTTCTCCCATTTCTGAAAAAAAAAAATGAACGTCATTTCTTTTTTCTTTCTTCTTTCTTCCTTCCCTTCCTGCATCCCTTCCTTCCTCCTTTCTTTCCTCCCTTCTTTTTGTTAATGGAGTGCTTTACCACTGACCTAGATCCCTGGTCTTTTGTATTTTTAATTTTGAGTATGGTTTCTCTAGGTTGCTGAGGCTAGCCTCAAATTTGCCATCCTCCTGTCTCAGCCTCCCAAGTCATTGTACCCAGTTATTTTTCTTAAATTCTTAGCAATATTATGGAATGGACTAGGTTTTCATCCTTTATCTGTTTGTTTCCTTCATTGTTTACTGTAATTGCTGACACTCAGACCCATCCTTGGCATCCTCTTATATGTTTTTCTGACCTCCACATCTCCATCTGAAGCCAAGACCAATCTCCAGAGCTTTCAGCCATTCTTAACCACCTAGTGGACATCTCTCCTTGATGGGCACTTCAATCTCAGCACACACAATCTTGAGCTCTTTATGTTCCACCTAAGTCCTTTATTTGTATGTTATCCCATATCTTGATTTATGATGTCACCTCCTTCTCAGTTACCTGAGCAACACTTCTGTGTTGTATATAATATGTATTTTGCCTTTTTCATTTAATGTCATTTTTCTGTAATATTTTATTATTCTCCATTTGATTGTTGAGGTAACACCACCTTTCAAAAAACCCACCTTTCAAAAGAAACCTTCCTCATAATGCCAATATCAACTTTATTTCATTTTCCAAAAGAGAGAGAGAGAGAGAGAGAGAGAGAGAGTTCTAATATACTATAAATAAATAATGTATTTCAATTTATTCAAGTTTTCTTAGTGGAATTTTATAGACGTTTAACTTTTTCCTTGTATATTACTTTTTATTTTTACTTCTAGACATTTGACAGTTTTGGAGGGGATCATTTTTGTGTTTTTGACAGGTAATATGTGTATATAGAGAAGTTATTGATAGCTTTGTATGACAATTTTGCAATGGATTTTACTAAATTCTATGTGATTTCTAAAGAATAATTTTCAGTAAAATATCTTGGGTATTGGAGATAATATCTTGGGTATTGGAGATATACAGTGAGAGCTAATATAAATATTGGTAAGTGTGCATATTCTTTTCAAGCATTTAGTTCTCTTGATTCTTTTCTAACTGCACTGACCATCACTTCAAGAATAATGGAAAATCATAATATTAATATTTAAGGGGACACATAGATGAGAATTGTGGGAACATGAGATTAAGAGGATAATTCTATACAATGAGCCCCCTGTGCTGACTCCCCACTTGCTTCCTTTGCCAAAAAGATCTCCAAGAGGGGTATCAACAGCAAGAGTTCCAATGTGAGTGTGGGTGCCTGCTCTTTGTCCTCTAATTCCAGGGAGGATAGAGTCCTCAAGGAAGGGTAGAGTGAGCTCGCCCTCCATGTTGGGTGGGACGCTGGGAGGAGGAAACTTTGCAGAAGAGCCCGTCACTGTACAGCACATCACAGCAGCACTGGTTTGGGAGAGTCTAAAACACCACCTCCACACTCCACCTACACATAAGCATGAATCTTCTGAACCACCACGGCCATGAAGATCTGAAAAGTTCTTAGTTCCAAACCTCAGTTCTTGTGTTCTGACAAAAGAAAATGTAAAGTCAGGCACCAAAAGTCATGCAAGAGAACTTTATTTTAAGTGAAGGTGAGGTGAAAGTAAAGGAAAGGCAAAGTGGGCGGTCTCTGAGCAGGAACAACAAAGGAGACAACACTGATCCCAAATTTCTTACTGCTTGATATTTACTAGGTGAGCTGAGGACCACCTTCTGTACCCTGCCAATCATGTGTTCAACTCCTCCTTCATATCAGGTGGTGGAGTTTTTGACCTTATTTGGTCCTCTGTGGAAGGGTCATGGGAGTTATCCTATTTAGGGGGGCTTCATCTAGAAGTCAGTCCCATGTTAATGTGGGCACTGGGGTCAGTAGCTGGTCAGAAGTTACCTTAGTGTCCCTGTGCTACTAAAGGAATCTTTCTTCCCAGACAACTGGAGACACTGACAGTCATAATTCCTAACTTCATATCAACCTCAGCGGACCCTGCCAAGAGTTAATCCCATTAATCCTTTTCTCTTGTTGTGTTTTACAAATAGCTCCCTTGATTTTTTTTGTTCCTACAGATAACTGTCAGTACTTGATTTCTTAAAAATAGTTTACGGAAGGACTCTAAAGTCACTTAAAAAACACTTTGTGGCCTTACGGTGCGTTTCCCTGCTCCTTGCTAGCTACTACCCACCGGGAGCAGAGAGCACTGTGGGAATGCAGTGGGAGGAGAGTGGGCAGGCTCCCGACATGGACTCGGGGTCAGTGCCATTCAGGTTTGTCACTGTGGACACTGGCCTGGGGAACTGAGATCCTTCAGGAACTTTCACTGCTCAGCTCAGCTGGGAGTGCTGTGGACCCAGTTGTTCCTCTGTGGAAATGTCACAGTGGTCCCCCTATTCTGGGGAAGGCATGTTCAAGTCAGTCCTGTGCTGATGTGGGCACTGGAGTCAGAAGTTGGCTAATTTTAAAACTGAGACAGAAAAGGGGAAAGGCTATAGTTAAAATGGGTGCCATTTGTTCTTACAGGAGGCTAGACAAATGCTAGATTCTGAAAGTGGACCACCAGACTTTCTGCTTCTCACACCTTCACACTCATCCTACCTGCCCTACCAACCCCGGCATGGTCTCACTCTCTCTTTGAAGGACAGTGCAACTTAGTGAACACTGGTGGGGAGGCTGTCCTCAGAGGCATTGCCCTCTCCCCCTTTCAAGTTTCTGAACCTCCACGTGAGCAAAGGTGTCTCCCTTGGGGACACTTACTGGGGTCACTGCCAACAATATCCTAGCAACCGGCAGTGCCTCCTGGAGGGACAGTCCCTGTTCCCATTCCTTGCTCCTGCAGTCTCCCTCACCAGGCAGTGGGGGCTGGTTATTCTCAAACGCCGTGAACTGCCCACTGGATGGAAATGGGCTGGCTGGGTGTACCACGAGGCATGGAGAGCATCCACCTAGAGGGGTGCCCTTACAACTAAGTTGCATCCCCAGCTCTTTTTATTTTGAGACAGGGTCTCCTTAAGTTGCACAGGTTGGCCAGAACTTGAGATCCTTCTGGTGGATCCATCCTTTCTGGTGGCTGGGATCAGAGGCAGGAGGAAGAGGTGCTCAAGCTAGCACACTGCTGAGTCCAAAGCCCTGGGAAGAGAGCTGTAAGCTGCCGTGTCTTCATCCCTTGCTGGCGGCACCAGACCTTTTGCACCCTAGCCTAGTTGTGAAGCCTTCACGGTGCCCAAGACAGCCCTCCTGCCTCCCGAGGGGAGGGGTAGGGGGTATATTCACAAGGAAACCTTATGCGCCCCAGCAATGAATGGTTCAATAAAAAAACCCTCATGCATGCATCCAACAGTTCAAAAAGGAAACCTTGCAGTCCAGGTTGGCAACGCCAAGGCAAGTTATGGGTTTATCTTTACTAATATTTAGTTAATGTAATTTGAAAAGGAAAATAAGAGAATTTTAAGAGTCCTTCATTTTTGATAGGCCTTCTCCTTTTAGCTAGAAGTCAGGAGAAGATGCTGAGTATTCTTTAAAAACCATCAACAGGCAGGTGGAACAGGCCTGTAATCCCCGCACCTTGGATGGCTGAGGCAGGAGGATCACATGTTTGAGGGTAGCCTGGGCAACTTCAAGACCCTGTCTCAAAATAAACTCAAAATAGGTCTGTAACCCAGCAGTTAGTGCCCCTGGGTTCAATCCTCAGTACTAATAAATGAATTAATTAAATAAATTAAGTTAAAATAAATAAAGGGGAAAATCTTTGGAGCTGAGTTGGTGGCAGTGCTGCCAGAACAAAGAGGGTGTTGAGGCCCACAAGTGGCTGCAGGACCCCTGTGGGCCCAGGACACTAGAGGCAGGAAACCCAGGCCTCTGGGCAGGCCCAGCTTCAGAAGCCTCACCAGAACCTGGCAATGCAAAGGGGTTACCTAGGCTGGAGGCCAGAGGCTGCCTGGACCTGTGTTTCAGGTTCTGGGCTGAAAGCAGCAGCCCCTGGGATGCACAGTCGGGGGCTGTGTCCAGTCCCTGCCTGCTGGCAGAAGTGCCAGACCAGTTACACCAAAGTGAGGTCTTGAGCTAGGGATGCTCTTGGGGTGCCAGGAGGAAGAAGGTGAGAATGGGATTGGGGATGAGGAATCCCTGGGGTGACAGAAGGCTCTTTCATGGCTGCTTGTCAGGAAGCAATCCCCAGGGAGCCAGATATGACAGGCACAGAATAGCAGAGCTGGCCCACAGGACTAGAGTTAGAGCCCTGGAGAGGGATGACATGTGGACAGCCTTAGGAATCTGGAGACATAAAAGAATAAGCTGAAAGCAAGCTGCCCTAAACAGGTTCCCAGGTGTAGTACTAGGGCAGTCCTGGGGTCAGTGCAGCGAGCCCCAGGAAGGTAGCTCTCTGGGGACTCTGGGGTGGTCCTCAGGGAGGATTCTTATAGAGTCCAGAGATTGCCTGCCCATCCTCGAGACGTGTTGTTTGCTCCAGCTCACCCCTGCTGTTGAGGTCTCTGTCACCATCATCCTGAAGCCCTCACCAAAACTGGGCTGAGGCAGGTGCCATGATTTTGCAACCCCCAAAATGAGCTAAATCAGCCTCTTCTCTTTAGAACGTTATCTGCCTCAGGCATTATGTTGCAGTGATGCAAGACTAACACGCAGCTGATGCACATGCTCAGTTCTGCAGGCTCATAGTCCATGGCACTGGCAGACTTGGTGTCTGGAGAGGGCCACTTTCTGGTTTGCAGACATCACCTCTGGCTGTGCTCTCACGTGCTCACGTGGCAGAGCCCGTGCTCCTTGGGCCTCTTCTAGGAAAGCACTAATGCCACTCATAGGGCCTCTGCCCTCCTGACCTAATCCCCTTTCCAATGCTCCATGGATTTCAACATTAAACTTGGGGGGGGGGGGTGGTCACCATGCAGTTCCTCCCAAAATACACATCCTTCCTGAACATGTAGAATATATTTGTTCCCTTCCAATAGCCCCGAAAGTCCAACTTGGTATGTCTAAGTCCAAAGTCTCATGTGAGCATGTCCATCACAGCAGGGTGAGGCTCAGGCACAATTTGTCCTGAATAAAACTGCTCTTGCTGTGTGGCTGGAGGATCTCATAAGATGTATGCTTCCAAAACCATGGAGGAGGGCAGGCATAGGCAGCCATTTCCTTTCTAGAGGGAGAAATGGGAAAGCAAGGAGGTGTAATGTTCCAAGCAAGCCCACAGCTCAACAGAGCATAGAAGCTTAAGGCTCAAGAATAATCGTTTTTGCTGGACATGGTGGAGCACAATTCCAGGGAGTTGGGAGGCTGAGGCAGGAGAATTGCAATTTAGAGGCCTGCCTTGGCAATTTAGTGAGATCCCGTCTCAAAAACATGAAAAGGGCTGGGTTGTAGCTCAGTGGCAAAGTGTCTTTGGACTTAGTCCCCAGGAACAACAGCAAGAATAACAACAAACCAACAAAAATTCCACAACTTTTTGACTGGATGCTCCGCCCATAAGCCTTTAGGGATGGACTCACCTTCCAGACTTGGTCTGTGTGGGTGGCCCTTTTTAGGGGTAGCAGAGGCAGCAGCCCTGCCCCTATTGCTGTGTGCCTGGGTGGTTCCCTGGGTGTGTTCTGCAGTGGCTCTGTGCCTAAGTCATGAGCAGTCCCACCCCAGGCTAGAATTTTATGCCAGTGTGTGCACTGGTTTGGGGAGTTGGGAACAGCTCTGCCTCCATAGCTCAGCTTGTGGGGCTCTGTGATGACCTTGCCCACAGTGGATCTCTGCCTGGGCCTCACAGCTTGCAGTCCAAGTGGTGGCAGCCATTGCATGCAGAGCTGAGGATGAAGTGTTGGGGTGGAGCTGCCACATGAAAGGGACCTGGCAGCAGTCCCTCCTGGGGGCTCATCTGTCCTCCAGGCCTCTGATGGAGGGCCAGCCTACATCTCTTCAGTACTTTTGGGGGCTGTTCTTGCCTTGTCTCAGGGTGGACCTGTCCTAATCTCCTTAGGTAAGTGTTGCGTGCCACACTCTCCTCCTCAGAACTCACTGAATTCTCTGCCCAGGCTGGCCTCAAACATGTGATCCTCCTGCCTCAGCACCCCCAGTAGCTGGAATTGCAGGAAAGGCCTCTGCACCAAGCTCTATGGATGTTTTAATCCAGTGACTACACTCAGTGGACTCATGCACACTGTGGGGTGAGTTCTGAGCTCTCTTCTGGAGTGCTCTTCTGGCAGGTTCTGGGAGCCTCCTGAGTCTTTAGCCCATGGGGGCTGGGGTAGTTTTTATCTTTGGCTGGGAATGTGGCTGCAGATTGGGCTCCTGACCAGGCCTGAGATGATGGGTTCAGTTTATAGAAGAAAGGGACAAAATGATGGGGACTATAACCCAAGGATCTGCCCCCTGAGGTTTGAGGAATGACACTGACTTGAGAGGCTCTTCTGGCCCTGCAGGGAAGAAGTGGTTATAGTGAAAGGTAGATAAAAATATATGCCATCCCCCAGGTGCAAAGGCAGCGTTGGGTCTTTTGGAAAATCCAGACCCACAGATGACCCCGGCCTTTTGTGATGACGCCCTTGCCCAGCCATGCTGAGTGGAGAGGAGGTGAGGGAGAATCAAGCCCTGGTCAGAGGTGGAGTAGAGCCATTTACCAAGTGCCTTCCGGGTCAGCTTCAGCAGAAGAATGCTCAAGGCTTCCCTGCTTCTATGGTTTCCAGCTCCCTGCTCCCAGACTGCCCAGATGTCAGCGAGGCCCTGGGCTAAGGTCTTGGGTGTGCCTCCATGAAATCCATGGGTAGCTCCTCGTTTCCCCAAGGTTTCCACAGTGACGTGTGCTGTTTTGTACTCAATTAAAAAAGAATTTAATTGCAGATAGAATGTTTTCTGAAAGACTCTGAGTGTGAATTAGCAGCCAGGGTCACCTGGTCATTATGTTGATACCTCATTGACCCCACAGCTGGGGCCTCTTGGAGCCTGTTCCTGATTACAGATGGACTCCCAGCTAGAACTGCAGGATCCACACTTTTGAAGGTGGAGGATGAGGCAGAGGAGATGCAGGAGCTCTGAGCTCTACCATTGGAGAAAGGGTCTGGGTTTGGGGACTGTACTCAGGTGCCTGTACCCCAAGGGTGAATGAGGGGAGTGTAGGGGGCTCAGATAGCAGAGTTTTTCACACACACACACACACACACACACACACAGGGTTGGGAGGATGCAGAATGAGGTGGGAGGTAAGTCTGAACACCTGCTATGAGCCCCATATCCTCACAGGTGTCCCCATTGACTTTCATGGACACCCACACAGCCCTGTAGAGAAGTGAAGCCCCATGAGGTGAAGGGGGTCCTGGGAAGTTGGACAGGACAGTGACTGCATCCAGGGAACCTGGAGTCAGGGGCTGGGCAGGAGGGCAGATGCTGACCAGGGCCCCTCCCCTACTGCAAATCCACCTGATGCTGCACCTGGAGGACCCCAGGTGCTTCAGGACTGTAGGTAAAATTTAACCTAGGAACCACTCCTTCTAAGTCTGTTTTGTTGCTCAGTTTGCCTAAAAATGGTTTTTGACGCTGACTCTTAACAGTCTGTCACTTACCATGTGATGAGAGACCAGATCAGATCAAAGGAAAGGACAAGTGCATCATGGCGACATGGGCCCAGACCACTTGGTGGACAATCAGAAATATCTTCAGAAAAATTTATTGAGAGATGGTGCATTGTCAGAATGAAAATGGCCAAGTGCCAACCCTACCCAAGGCTGGCCTTGCCCAGGCTTTGGAGCAAGGTTCCCAAGTCCTCCACTAGGTGGAGCCGGGGGACATCTTTGCAGGTTGGCTCTTTTCCCTCAGCTCAGGGTGGCCTTGAGGGGATCTCAGCACCATCCTGCAATAAAAGGACAGATAACATGAAGCCCCTCATCCCTCAGGACTGCAGGATGGACAGGATAGGGGGCGCTGTGATGGGGCCCAATTACAATCAGAAAATTTCAAAGAAGCTCCAAATTGCTTTTTTCTCAATCCCTGCCATTCTCTGCCAGTGTTCCAGCTCCCTTCAGGCAACTGTCCCATGCCCAGGAAGGAAGTCCTGGCCCAGGAAGGAATTCAGGGCTGGATGGATCTCACCACAGTGCCTAGCAGGGTCCCCCGGATCTACACATCTGCATTTCCCAGCTTCGTTCCTGTAGATGGCAGTGCTTCTGTGGGACAGCAGAGGCAGATCAGCTTCTTCCTCCATTTTAGCCAAACTGGGATTAAATCCATTTTTCCTTCTTACATTATCTTCTCTTATTTCTGATGCTGGTGAATGCCCCAATACAGTCAGAAGAGACTCCAGATTGTTGGGCCCCAAGAATAGAAAATCTCTTCCCCCATGCCTGCTCCCCTGCTGAGACTCCCAAGGGTCCACAGCCTGCTGAACCTGGGCCCCAACTGAGATGTGTCAATGTTCCCTGCACAGCTGATGGCCATGAGCATCCTGGTCCTGTGGTGTCCCAGCTTCCAGAGTCTCCTCAGTCCCCTCCTGGACTCCCTAACTTTCTTCCCTTTTCTCCTTATGCCATGCCCCCACAGGAAATCCCCCTAAGGGTATGAAGCCCCCTCCTGCCCAGACTATACCAAGCTCTCCTGGGAAGGTCACTAGGGCACAGTCAGGGCTGGAGAGAGAGTTCAGAGAGAAGGGTCTCTGAGTCCCACCCTGGGGGCCTACCCCACGGTTAATCCCCCTCCCCAGTTCTGCATTCCAGGAGGCAGCATCTAGAGTCCATTCCACTGGAGAAATGTGAAGGACTTGGGGCAAAGTCCTTGGGTGGGAAGCCTCTGGTATCTGGGTGAGCAGAAGGAAAGGCGAGGTGGGTGAGGGGTGGAGGGAGCCCACAGCTCTAGGGTATGGGGACCCTGAGTTGTGTGGTGTGGCTGCTGTCCTGTGGGCAGCCAGGTGTGTCCTGGGCTGATGGGCAGCATGAGGGCTGGACCCTGATCCCTCAGTATATCCACATAGGCACCTGGGGTGGGGCAGGGGGGTCAACAGGGCCAAGGAGGATGAGCCCCAGGGGAGCGGGAGGCCCTCATCCAGGACCCAAGGCCCCCCATGGCCACCCCACATGGCATAGGAACCATGATCTGCAGCCTCAGTTCATACCACACATGTGCACAGAACTTTCCATATACTGACCATATAATGAGCCACAAAAACACTTCAATAGCATTCAAAGAAAGGTGTAAGTGTGAAATGTGTACACATGTGGTGTGGATGAAGTGTGTGTGTGTGTGTGTGTGTGTGTGTGTGAAGTGTGCATGTCATGTGTGTGCTGTGTTTGTGTTTGGATAGTTGGGTGCTGTGCATGCCGTGTTGTTTGTACAGCACAGTTTGGACAGGATGGTGTGTTTCTTGGCATTTGAGTTGCCATACTGTGTGTTGAGTGTGTGTGTGTGAGAGAGAGAGACATGTGTATGTTGGGTTGTGTGGTATGTAAGGAGGTGTGTGTGCCTGGTATGTGCGCCTGTGTTTTGTCCTTCAATTCCATGGTGACTGTGCCTTTGCAGAGACCAGCCCTCAGGATGAAGCCCAGTAGAGCTGGTGCCACACTGCCCTCTGGTGGCAAACCGCAGTTATGGTCATGACAATGATCCCTGTATCCCCAGGACAACCTGTGACAGTCAAGGAATGCTGTCAGACTGACATGTAAATCAAGACCCAAGCGTCCACCCCAGAATTCCAGTGTCAAGATGGCAGTCAGATGATGGGGCCGGTGCCCAGCAGAAGCATGGCTTCCAGTGGCCTCATGGAGGACAGAATAGAAGCACTGCTGCCCTCCCTGTGGCAGCCCCGGGAAAGCCTCCCACAGCTGTGCCCATGCTCATGCTCATGGGCCCCAGGAGCAGACTCACATTGCTGGAAAGGCCACAGGGATGAAAAGCCACCAAAGCCAAGACGTGTTCAGTGGCCATGTTGGTAATGACTGTGATTCTGCAGCTGCAGCGTTGAGTGCTCACACATAGTAGAGACGGATGAAGTAGGAAAACACGGCATGCTTGCTGCTGGTCAGTGGCTCTGACAAAGGCCCTAGACAGATGCGAGGCCGCTCTCCACACCCTCCCCACTCTTATTTCACCACTCAAAACTTCAAAGCATGAGACAGAGAGTGGCCCCTGGTCAAGGTTACAGGAGGATAATCCTGGGGGCCCTTCTGGGCCAAGTGCTTGCTCCTCAGTATCCAGGGTGATACCTGCTCAAGGGAAGGGTCTGACCAGGATGGGGCTGGAAGGTCCCTTCTCTGGGGCTCCTGGACCAGGGTGCTCTCTATGAAGGAATGCCATCTTTCTTGATGTTTATTTTTGGTGTCCCCCTCCATAAAAACCCTACCATGCTATGATTGTCCTGTGGCTTTGTAGACCATACATGGAGTCATGAGTCCCTCCACTAACACCCCCAACAGCACCCTATCTGCTCTGAATCCATCTCTGTGCCCTTCCTTGTTCTTTCCAAGGCCTGGAGTCATCCTGTGGCCTTGGCTGGGAGGCTGATGTGGCTGAGGGAGGGAGGCCATGTCACTGCCAGGAGGAGAAGATAAACTCCCATCCAGGTGGCAGGGCAGTCTCTGCTGAGAAAGCAGGGTGACAGCCATCAGAGCAGCTGTGGGGATGGCAGGTGAAACAGGAGAAGTCAGAGGCCTGGAGCCACCTCCCAGATGCCTCTTTCCTGCCCCTTAGATCCACCTCACCCCTGAAGTGGTGGCCCTCATGCTTTCCCCACATGATGAAGACTTGGCCACCCTACAGCCCCTGGGCTGAATGTATTGGTAAAGCTCCCAAAATGATCATGTTACCTTGGAACTATGGGAGTTTTCCTTCTCTTCCCCCATTCCCCTACAGACTTCTGGAAAACTGGGCTTCTTCCTAGAAATCTATTCTACTTTTAAGGGGAGAAATGGATGAAATTTATGGAAACAGCCCAAAATGCAACCCTGGCGTCACATGCTGGCTTTCCTGCTTGTGATGGCAAAGGTGGCTGTGGATCCCTCCACTTCATCCTGCTGTCACAAGTAGCCACCTGTCCTGGGCTTGTGAGCACTTCTGGGTGTCAGACACTGCTTCTCCAGGAGAAGATGGGTGGTAAGAGGCACTTCCCCTGTGATCAAGATCTACCAAGTGGGCAGTGTCTGTAAATGCTATTTTCAGATCAATGGTGGGATTTTTTTTTAAAATTTGGGCAGCCAAAGTGGTAGTACAATTATGGAATTTTCACAATACCTCATTTTAAAGTTGGCAGCTGTTCAGGTTTTCTTTGGAACCTCTTTCATTCAGGGAGGGAAATGCTGGCTAGTGGGTGGCCTTCCTGCAGCCATGAGAGCAGGGAGACAGATGCCCAGGAAAGCTGTCCACCTGCTGGCACCCTCTGCACTGGCAGCTATTAACTTTGGAAATCTAAATTCCTTCCTGATCTCCTGACTTAGAAATGGTTTGCTTGAAATGCAAGAAAAAATCATCATCAAATATTCCTAGTTAGCAGGAGCTTGCTTCACAAGAAGTTCCAATGTGACGTGGATGGAGATGATAGTGATGCATTTACTGGTTTTCAGTTCAGCTGGTTTTCAAGAGAATTCTCACTGGGAAGCAGGTTTAGTCAGGTAGTAAGTTGTGGGCTCTTATGGATATGCCTCTGATATCACTCTGATTGTTTGGAACCTGGGTTAATTTCCTAACTAGTTTGAGGTACCATTTCTGCCACTGGTCACAAATCTTGCTTCAAATTGAAATTCAGTTTGGCTTTGAGTGTGGAGACACATGATGATGGCTTCACCTAATTCAGTGTTTGTTTTGACCAAAAGTTTATTTTTCTAGTGCATTTTTCTAAGTCAAAATGGTGAAAATATGTAATTTTAGTATGCATGACTGGCTCTTAATAAAAATCCCTGTAAGGAAAAAAGAAAAAAGAAATCAATGATAGATAAAAAGTAGAAGTCATTCTAACATCTAAATAATATGCCATTGAATGACAAATGGAAAGCAGAAGAAATCAGGGATGAAATAAAAAATACTTAGAGGTAAATGAGAATAGTGATATAGCATATCAAAATCTCTGGGATACCATGAAGGCAGTGCTTAGAGGAAAATTGATTGCATTGAGCTCATTCTTTACAACAACAGAAAGTCAATGAATAAAAGACCTAACATCACATCTTAAATCCCTAGAAAAAGAAGAACAAATCCACACTGAAAGCAATATAAAACAGGAAATAATTAAAATCAGAGATGAAATTGAAACAAAAGAAAAAATTTAAAAAATTGACAAAACAAAAAGTTGGTTCTTTGAAAAAATAAATAACATTGATAAACCCTTAGCCACATTAGTGAATAGAAAGAGAGAAAACTCTACTAAAATTTGTAATGAAAAAGGAAACATCACAATGGACACTACTGAAATACAGAAGATAATTAAAAACTATTTTGAAAGTTTATGCTTTAATAAAATACTCAAGACATCAGCAAATTTCTGGAGTCATTTAACCTACCCAAACTGAACCAGGAGGACATACACAATTTGAACAGATCAATCTCAAGTAATGAAATAGAAGATGCTGTCAAAAGCCTATCAACTAAGAAAAGCCCAGGATCAGATGGATTCTCAGTTGAGTTCTACAAGACCTTCAAAGAAGAATTAACAGCAATACTTCTCAAATTATACCATGAAATAGAAAAGAAGGGAACTTCCAAACTCATCCCATGAAGCTAATATCACTCTGATACCAAAACCAAACAAAGACACATTATGGAAAGAAAACTTCAGATTAATATCCCTGATGAATATAGATGCAAAAATTCTCAATAAAATTCTCAATAAAAAAACATATTAAAAAGATAATGCACCATGATCAAATGGGGTTCATCACAGGAATGCAAGGTTGGTTTAACATACAGAAAACAATAAATATAACTCATCATACCAGTAGATTTAAAGACAAGAATTATATGATAATCTTAATAGATGCAGAGAAAGTATTTGACAAAATACAGCACATTTTCCTGTTCAAAACACTAGAAAAACTAGGGATAGTAGAAACATACTTCAACATTGTAAAAGCTATCTATGCTAAACCCAAGGCCAGCATCATTCTAAATGTAGAAAAACTGAAAACTCCCTCTAAGAACTGAAGCATGATAAGAATGCCCTCTTACACCACTTTTATTCAACATCATCTTTGAAATGCTAGCCAGAGCAATTAGAAGAAAGAAACTAAAGGGATATGAATAGAAACAGAAGAACTCAAACAATCAATATTTGCCAATGACATGATTCTATATTTAGCAGATCCAAAAAATTCCACCAGAAACATTCTAGAACTAATAAATAAATTCAGCAAAGTAGCAGGATATAAAATTAACACTCCAAAATCAAATGCGTTCCTATACATCAGTGATAGATCCACTGAAAGAGAAATTAGGAAAACTACCCTATTCACAATAGCCTCAAAAATATTTGGGAATCAATCCAACAAAAGAAGTGAAAGACCTCTACAATGAGAACTACAATCAAAACTACTCTAAGATTTCATCTCACTTCTGTCAGAATGGAAATCATCAAAAATACAGGTATCAATAAATGTTTGAGAGGATGTGGTGAAAAAAGTACACTCATGCATTGTTGGTGGGACTGCAAATTGGTGCAACCACTCTGGAAAGCAGTATGGAGATTCCTCAGAAAACTGGGAATGGAACCACCATTTTACCCAGCTTCTTGGTTTATACCCAAAGGACTTAAAATCAGCATACCATAGTGAAGCAGACACATCAATGTTTATGGCAGCTCAATTCACAATAGCTAGACTATGGAACCAACCTCAGTGTCCCTCAATAGATGAATAGATAAAGAAAATGTGGTATATATACTCAATGGACTATTACTCAGCTTTAAAGAAGAGTGAAATTATGGCATTTGCCAGTAAATGTTTGGAGTTGGAGAATATCATGCTGAGTGAAGTAAGCCAATCCCACAAAACTAAAAGCCAAATGTTTTCTCTAATATGTGGATACTAATTCACAATAAGGCAGGGGGCACTAGGGAAGAATAGCATTACTTTAGATTAGGTAGAGGGAAGTGATGGGAGGGGAGGGGAGGGATGTGGGGATAGGAAATATAGGAAAATTATTACTGTATGTATATATGTTAGAGCCATAGTAACAAAAACAGCATGGTATTAGCACTGAAACAGATATGTAGACCAATGGTACAGAATAGAAGATACAGAGACAAACCCATATAAATACAGTTATTTCTTGTACTAGACAAAGGCACCAAAAACATTCATTGGAGAAAAGATAGCTTATTCAACAAATGGTGTTGGGAAAACTGGAAATCCATACGTAGAAAAATAAAATTAAACCTCTATCTCTTACCATGTACAAAAATCAAGTCAAAGTGAATCAAAACTTAGGAACTAGAACAGAGACCCTGCACCTAACAGAAGAAAAAGTAGGCCCAAATCTCTACCATGTTGGCTTAGGAACTGTCTTCCTTAACAAGACTACTAAAGCACAAGAAGTAAAATAAAAAATGAATAAATGGGATGGAATTAAACTAAAAAGCTTCTCCATAGCCAAGTAAATAATCCATAACTTGAAGAGAGAGTCTACAGAATGGGAAAAATTCCTTACCACATGCATCTCAGATACAGCACTAATCTCGAGGATATACAAAGAATTTAAAAAAAAACTTAACACTAAATAACCAAATAACCCAAATTAATAAATAGGCAAAGGAACTGAACAAACAGAAAAAAATACAATTAATCAACAAATATATGAAAAATGTTCAACATTTCTAGCAATTATAGAAATGCAAATCAAAACTACTCTAAGATTTCATCTCCTGTCAGAATAGCAATCATCAAGAATGCAGGCAACAATAAATGTTGGCGAGGATGTGGGGGAAAGGCACATTTGTACATGGCTGGTGGGACTGAAAATTGATGTAACCACTCTGGAAAGCAGTATGGAGATTCTTTAGAAAACTTGGAATGTACTACCATTTGACCCAGTCATCCCACTATTAGGTTTATACCCAAAGGATTTAAAATCAGCATACTACAGTAACACAGCCACATCGATGTTTATAGCAGCTCAATTCACAATAGCTAAACTATGGAACCAACTAGATGTCCTTCAACAGATGAATGAATAAAGAAGTGGTATATATACACAATGGAATACTACTCAGCCTTCAGGAAGGATGAAATTATGGCATTTTCTGGGAAATGGATGGAACTAAAGAATATTATGATAAGTGAAATAAGCCAATCCCAAAAAATCAAAGGCTGAATGTTTTCTCTGATATATGGATGCTAAATCATAAAGGAGTGGGAAAGGGTTGGGAAGAATAGAGGTAATTTGGACTAGACAGAGGGAAGTGAAGGAAGGGGTGGGGGAATGGGGATAGGAATGATAGTAGAATGGATTGGACATTACTACCCTATGTATATACATGATTATGTGACCTGTGTAAATCTACATCATGTACAACCAGATGAATGAGAAGTTGTACTCAATTCATGTATGATGTGTCAAGATGCATTCTACTGTCATGTATAACTAATTAGAATATATATATATATATATATATATACACATATATATATATATATCTGTCAAAAAAAGAAGAGGAGGAAAATCTCTGACATTAAGTCTTTAAAGCAATTGTGATTAGGTGTGTCAACCTAAATAATTTTTAAAATTACATTCTCCAAAGAATACTGACATTTATTTGGGGGATGACAGATCTTTGCAATGGGAATATGCATGTCATAGTGAACTGTGGGCGTACTTGAAGAGGTTGAGCAGGGCAGAATGGTACACCCCTATAATCCAGCTACGTGGGAGGCTGAGGCAGGAGGATTACAAATTTGACACCATCCTGAGCAACTTAGCAAGACCCTGCCTCAATATAAGAAAAATAAAAAGGGCCAACAACATATCTCAGTGGTGGAGTGCCCTTGGATTCCATCCCCAGTGTCTGTCTGTCTGTCTGTCTACACACAAAGAAATTGAGGCAAGGGGAAGTTTTAATGAGAATTATATCAGATATTTTGAAGCAAATAATCCTTGGCCACAGTGGTTAACAATAAGCGTGGTGTCAGTCCAAGGTTGAACAGTTTCTGGGCAGATGTCCTTGCACTGGTACTTTTTGTATAAGGTTGTGGCAGCCCCTATTCAGCTAGTGACTCTGGAAGAGTGTTTTGTGATGGTAACTATCAGGCAATCATGTAAATCATGTGTAAGAGTCCTTCCTTTGGCTTTGCTGATTTATTTATTTTTGGTTAGGTTTGACACAAGTGACTCCATTTTGATTCTGACAACATTCAACATTTCCTTCACAGATGCTCTGGGGGAAAAAAAGTTGAAATGTGTAGTTTAGATCTGGTGACCTCACTCACTTAGTGCACAGTTGTGTTATTTCCTCACATGCTTAGAGCTGTGAACCACCACCATGATCAAGTCAGCCCACCAGCAGCTCCACCATACCAAAACATTACTCTGAGCAGTTTTACAGGACATTGCCAGCCCTAACCTGAGAACCACTCTTCTGTTTTCTCTCTGGGTGGCCTTTTAATGAGCAGGACTAGATGGTTCTGTGAGTCCTGGAGGACAGAATCTTGTCCAGTCAATATTGTGTCCCCATTGCCCAGCACAGAGCCTGGTTGCAGCTGGTGTTGGGAAACCTTTGTTAGGTATGAAGAGAGGGGACAGGAGGAAGAATACTGAGAGGAGGCAGGATCCTTGGCCTCCAGTCCTGGTGCTGTCCCATGCTTGCTGTTTGACCACTTGGGAGTCAGTGGCCTTCTCTTTTCTTATCAAACATTGTATATGAATTGCAATTTTGTGTGGCCAAACATGCTATGCTAAGCATCTGTTGATGGGTACGGAGGCTGAGTGTTCCTATGGGAGAAGCATTCTTACATGAAGTGGAGTCTCAGGGCAAAACGGAGTCTGTTTGGTGATTGCTCATATACCCTGGCCCATAACATGGTGAAGTTGATTTCTACCTATTTTTGTGGTTATTATGAATGGGATTTGTAAGACGCCACTGCACTACAAATGGGAGACACCACACGACACAAATCACCAGAGAGGTTCTGCTTTATTACAAAAGGCTGTGTGTTTATATAGATTTAAGGAGAGGTAGCAGGGCTGAAGTAGATAACAGGTGGCCCATTTATTGGCAGGCTCTTCCATATGTCAGTTCCAGAGCCCAAGAAGTTAATTCTTATTGGGGCTAAGGTTTCCCACCTGCAGGATTTGAACATTGGCGCCGGCGGGAACGTTTCGCGCCAGTGAAAGAAAAAAGAGGAGAAAGAGTGTCGTTAGGCGCCATATTGGGGTTTTTCTCTGGGGTGCTGCTGCCATTATATGTTTTCCCAACATTCCTCCCTTCTTTGTTTTCTTAGGAATTGGGGCGTCATTGGTCAGATCTGGCTGCTTACGGCTCTGTGGGGGCGGCGTAGGGCCTAGAAGGGGAAGTGGAGGAATGTTGGGGGGGGGCAGATCTGGGGATATCATGGCAACCAGAAATAAAACCCAGTGGCTATAGACAGCTACTTCCATAAGGGTGAAGTCTATGAAAGTTCCCTGAAACCACAAGTCATCGATGGCATCGAACCAGTCCTGGATGGAGGAGATAGTTGGTGTCAGCCACTGATCCTATAGCAGAGACTCTAGGAAATACTGGAAGTGTTGCCTTGACATGGTGTCACCAGCACCTGAAGAAGATCAGAGCGAACAAAAACAGGATGAAGATAAAAATTAAAGCAAATGTCATTTTTTGGCAGAAGTTCCATGTCGGGGGACTGACAGAGAAGAGGCCAAGGGCCATGAGGAGGCTTAAAAGGACATAAAGGCTCAAGAATCCAGGATGGCAGATTAAGAGGTTCTCTGGGCTCGTTGTCTCCCACTGTCTGATGTCCTTTGCATTCCATTGTGCCTGGTAGTGAGCTTCAGCACTGAGTGAGCTGTTCTCTTGAAGATGCTGGAGGTTCATTGGTCATCAGAAGCTGGTAGTACCTAAGCAGAAGCTGGTTGAAAGTTTGGTTAGAGATCTTCCGTAATTGGCCCTGTAGGAAGCGAAGCAAACAGGGCAGGAACAGACACATCAGGAAAAGGAGACATATGGGCCCTAAAAGAGGCAACAGCCACGATTGGAAGTGGGCTAAAAAGAAGGTGGCAAATGGGTTTTGGTTTGGTGGATTTTTCAAAGAGGTAGCCAAGTCGGTGAGCTTGACTACATTAGTTTCCACAAGGCCTGATTCATTGATGTAGTAACAGCATTCTTCCCTCAAGAAGAGACAGGTTCCACCTTTTTCAGCTGTGAGTAAGTCTATAGCTCGTCGATTTTGAAGAGTAACTTGAGCCAAGGATGTGACCTGCCTTTGTAAAGATGCTAGAGATTCTGCCGTAGAAGCGAGCACTTATTCAAGTTTAGAACTTAAGTCCTGTACAGCCCATAAGGAGTGTCCTAGAGCCCCACCAGAAATTCCTGCTCCTGCCGCAGATGCAGCCAGTGAGAGACCCACCAGTATTGGAAGGAAAGCAGCCCACTTATTCCCCACTGGGGGAGACAAGAGGGCCTGCACTTCAGCTGGGGTATAGAGAGTCAATTGCGGGACAAGCGTCACCAGTATACATGGGGTAGAGGTGTTGGTGAATAAGATAGTGATGAGAGAACCATTACACCAGAAGAATGATCCAGGTGGTGCATAGAGGGTGAAGTTAAAGATGATGATAGAGTGGCAAAACTTTGACTGTGAGATACCCAAGCCCAGGAGGCAATGCCGGGGAATCACAGTATGGTTAGACTCCTCGGGCTCCCATAATGGAGCATCGGGTGAAAGGGTTCAGAGAGAATGGCGGGCAGATGGAGTGGAGAAATTTGAGAGGTCAGAAGCCAAGAAGTTCAAGGGAACCACTGCAAGCAAAGGTCGAGTCAGAAAGGCGCATAAGTAGCAATCAGTTGGTGTAATGGCAGGGAGGGTTAGATTTAAGAAGGTTACAGTTTCCGTAAGTAGTCGTAGCCATGAATACTGTGGTGGACTCCTGACATTAGGCTCATATGGATCCTGTATGGAGTCAAACAACTGCTGTTCGGAATGCTTTATGCCAGTAGAGATTATAGCTACTGAGGGCTGGGAGGGTTGAAGCTCTCGGGAGATGGAGATGGAGCCACAGTGGGTGGGAGAGGATATGTCACAGTACAATGAAGCATTTACCCTAGAGGTCCAGCATGGATGGCTAGGGTCCTTGATAGCCAATTGATAGCCCCCCAAGATCAATCTGAAATTTCCAATGCAGGAATCCCCAATGCATGCACGTGGGTTATGAACGTTGCATGACAAGTTGCAGTAATCCTCTGTCTGATCATATAAGAAGCAAAGGTAAGGCCTAGTGGCTGTTTTTAAAAGTTCAGAATTCTGGGAGGAGAGGGGAAGGAAGGTAGATGCATAACATCCCGTAGGGGTGCAATCAACCGAAGAAACTAGGCGAGTGTAACAAGTGCTGCCTTGGACATATGTCTCTCTGACTTTGAATCTCCAAGTATAAGAGGAGGACGATGATGTCCCCAGGAGAAGAGTGATGACTGTGAAAATAC
The DNA here is from genome assembly GCF_021218885.2 of Marmota monax. Lineage (NCBI taxonomy): Eukaryota > Metazoa > Chordata > Mammalia > Rodentia > Sciuridae > Marmota > Marmota monax. The sequence continues at coordinate 139,475 of NW_026693147.1, forward strand.
CACTTAGAAGAGTGGGAGTCATGGTGGAGTATGGGCGATTATGCGAGACAGGCAAAGCTTTAGAGGATAGTTAGGATGTGGAGAGCAGGAGTTAAGGGGAGGTCTAGGAGGTGACCCTTGAGGCTCCTCTGGGGTAGTCTTGTCATCAGCAGATGGGGCCTCCTGGCAATATGGCTTCAACCTAGAAATGTGAATCCAGGGGGTGAGACGGTTGCCTGGTAAGGAAAGTTTGGCGGTGGTGGGGGTACAGAGAATGACAGGATAGGGGCCTTCCCATTTGGGGGCAAGAGGCCCTTTCTCCTCTGGGGTGTTATAATAGGCTAAACTCCCAGGTGTTAAGGGAGGAGTGTTTGGAGAGGAGTCTGGGTCTGGAAGAAGCCAGTCTTGATATTTCCAGAGTTCCGAGCGGAGATGAAACAAGAGAGGTAAAGACAAATCTCGTGTGAGAGGTCCTTGTGAAATGACCAATCCAGGGGGTATAAGAGGTCTTCCATACATTATCTCAAAGGGAGACAGTAAAGATGGTTTCTTAGGGAGAGCTGTGATCCAAAGCAAAGCCAAGGGAAGGAGTTTGACCCAGTCTAATTCCATTGTTAATTTGGTAAGGACTTCCTTCCGAGTCCGATTTACCCTTTCCACTTTCCCTGAAGCCTGGGGGCGATATGGACAGTGGAAATGCCACTTGAAGGAGAAGGCTTGAGAGACCTTTTGTGTGATCCTAGAAATAAACTCAGGGCCATTGTCGGATTGTAGGGAAGTGGGCATACCAAACCTGGGGATGATGTCTGTCAGTAAGATTGAAGCTACAGTGGAAGCCTTTTTATTGGAAGTGGGAAATGCCTCAACCCAACCAGAGAAAGTGTCCACAAAGACAAGGATGTATTTAATGCGCTGTACTGCAGGCATGTTGGCGAAGTCTACCTGCCAGTCAGCAGCAGAAATGTGTCCCCGGGCTTGGTGGGAGGGAAACGGTTTAGGCCTTAAAGAAGTATGAGGGTTGGTCTGCTGACAGATCTGACAATTAGAGGCTATATTCTGTAGCATGGCTTTGTCAGAGGGGGTGAGGGAGAAGAAGCTCTGTAAAAAGAGGGTCAAAGACTGAGAATTGGAATGAAATAGAGTATGGAGGAACTCAAAAAGATCCTTGTTCTTCCAGTAATGGAAGAAGTAGGGGCTTCAGATGGACAGTCTAAAGTGGCCATTATATGTCCCCCAGGGGGGTCATAATTGGAAGTGATAGCAGCCATTCATGCCTCCTGGTCAGCTTTGGCATTGCCCTCAGTGATAAGAGAGCCATCCTTCTGATGGGACCTACAATGGACAACTCCCAACTGGGTGGGTAAGTGGGAGGCCTCTATCAAATTGGTTATAAAAGTTGAGTTAGTGATTGCATTACCTTTAGTGGTAAGTAGGCCTCACTCCTTCCACATTGCAGCATGGGATAAAAGAATATGGAAGACATATTTTGAGTCAGTATAAAGGGTGAGGGATTTGCCCCATGCTAGGAGGCAGGCAGGAGTGGCCGCTACAAGTTCGGCCTGCTGGTTGGTAGTTCCTGAAGGCAGAGCTTTGGCCTCTATAATCTCAGTGGCCGAAACTACTGCATATCCAGAGTAATGAGTGCCGTTCTGCCTAAAGGAACTGCCATCAATGAACCAGATAAGGTCAGGCTTGGTGAGTGGTCCCTCAGAAATGGAAGAATGACAGGGAGGAAATCATCTAAGGTTTCCAAGCAATTATGAGCTGGTGTGTCAGATGTGGGGGTCGTTGGGAGCAGTGAGGCAGGGTTCAGTGCAGAGCAGGTGAGGAACGTAATATTAGGGTTTTCCAGAAAGGAAGTGAGGAGCGACAGGACTCTGGATGGAGGAAGGGTTTGAAGGCCCTTATAAGCTAAAAGATCCTTCAAATGATGTGGGGAGTGGATAGTTAAAGGGGCCCCGAAAGTCAGCTTAGAGGCTTCTTTGTGTAAAATTTGTCCAGCAGCCAGAGCTCTTAAGCAAGGGGCCCACCCACGGATGGTAGGGTCTAATTGTTTGGACAAATATGCCACAGGTGAAAATGTAGGCCCATAATTTTGACCCAAGATCCCAAGTGCTTGCCCCCCTTTTTCATGGACATATAGATGAAATGGTCTTGAAAGATCGGGAAGATGAAGGGCGGGTGCCTTTAAGAGGAGTTGCTGAAGTCTGCGAAAGTGTTAGCAGGGGGAGGAGGCAAGAGATTCACTAGGGGGTCCCTTTGCTAGGTCATACAGGGGTTTGGCTAGAAGAGAGTAATTTGGGATCCAGGCCCTAAAATAACCTGCTAGTCCTAGGAATGATAGTATTTTGGCTTTCGTATGAGGCACCGGAAGATTAGAGAGGAGTTGCATCCTATCCAGTGTTATTTCCTTTTTTCCCAGTGCAAGGCGAAAACCAAGGTAGGTGACAGAAGACTCAGAAACCTGGGCCTTGTGAGGAGACACCCTATATCCCTTATCCACTAGGAAATTGAGAAGCTGGGCCGTGTGGGATTGAGAGTGTTCCCAAGAGGGACTACGTAGAAGAAGGTCATCGACATAGTGAAGGAGAGTAGAGTCAGGACAGGTGGGGTGAAAGGATGTGAGGTCCTGGGCAAGAACCTGGGCAAAGAGATGGGGACTGTCCCTGAATCCCTGCAGGAGGACAGTCCAGGTAAGCTGACGAGAATGGCAGGTGTGAGGGTCAGTCCACGTAAAAGCAAAGATATCCTGAGATTCTGAGGACAAGGGAATAGGAAAGAAGAAATAGAAAAGAAGGCATCTTTTAAATCTAGGACCGAGAAGTGGGTGATAGTAGCAGGGATCTGAGAGAGGAGGGTGTAGGGGTTGGGCACTAGCGGATGGATGGGGACCACAGAGGAGTTGATGAGGAGAAGGTCTTGAACCAGCCTGTAGGACCCATTAGGTTTCTTAACTGCCAGAATGGGGGTGTTGAAAGGAGAGTGTGTAGGCCTAAGATAACCCTTCCGTAATAAATCCTGGATGATGGGTTCTAATCCGAGGAGGGCTGTGGTTGTGAGTGGATATTGTGGTTGACTAATATATCTTGAAGGGTCCCGTAAGACAATATGAATAGGACTGCATTTAGCCATAGAGGGTGTAATTGTGTCCCAAACTTCAGGATTAACTGGTTTAGATAGTCATGGGAGAGTGCATGATGGAGATATATCTGTCCCTAGGATCATCATGAGGAAATGAGAGGTGGGGGAAGTCGGGGGCGACATGTGAATGGTGACCTTCAATAATGAGAGTATGTCCCTTCCCAGAAGGGGAATGGGGCAATGGCTCATAACGAGAAAGGAGTGTGTGAAGGACAAAAGGGATCTCTGCATATAACATGATAAGGGGGGGTGTTTACCTCCTACCCCGACAATAGGAACTTTTGAGGGTGTGGTAGGACCCCAATACGCCCTCAAGACTGAAAATGTGGCACCAGTGTCTAAGAGGAAGGTAATGAAGCGTCCATCCACTAGAAATGTGACCCTAGGCTCTTGCTTCTTGATGGTAATAGTTGGGAGGGAAGGCCCAGGGCTCTGTCAATCCTCCTCTTCCAAGCCCAGGAGAGGCTGGGGTTGTGGGGTGGCTGACCAACCTCCCCTCCGGGTTGTTGGGCAGTCTACCCCACAGTGTCCCCTTTGGTGGCATTTTGAGCAGGGGGTGGAGGGTATCCTCGGCGAAGGACAATCCCTGGCCCGTTGTCCCTCCTTACCACATTTGAAGTAAGCTCCAGGGGGTGTGTTATTGGGACGGCGTGGTGATGACTTTCTCTGAATGACCTTGGCCAACATTTGGAATTTGGCGTTTTCAGCCCTCTGCCTACGACGTTCGCTTTCATCCTCTCTACTATGGAACACCTTGAAAGCGACCGCGAGGATTTTGGTCTGAGGAGTAGCAGGACCCTGTTCAAGCTTCTTAAGCTTGGCTTTAATGTTGGGGTAGCTTTGGGCCAGGAAATATGTCATTAAGACATGACAGCCATCAGGGCTTTCTGGGTCGAGGTTTGTGTGCTGTTAGAGGGCCTTGGTTAGTCCATCCAGGAATTCTGAAGGTGTTTCTTCCTTCTTTTGAATGACCTCCTGCACCTTTTGAAAATTAACGGCCTTGCAGGTGGCCTTTTTTAATAGTCGGGAGGGAAGGCCCAGGGCTCTGTCAATCCTCCTCTTCCAAGCCCAGGAGAGGCTGGGGTTGTGGGGTGGCTGACCAACCTCCCCTCCGGGTTGTTGGGCCAAGAGGCAGGATGCAAAAAGGTCAGGAGACTGTAAGCCTCCAGGGGTATTGTAATCCCATAGAGGATCCTACTCTAGGACAGCATGAGGGCCTGTGGGGTGGTTGGGATTGGTCCTATGATTTTCATCAGCATGGGCTTGGGCTAGTTCCCAGACCTGTCGCCTTTCCTCAGGGAGAAGTGTATTGGCCAGGAGCATGTAGATGTCGTGATGGGTAAGGCTGTATGCCTGCAGGACCCACTAGAACTCCCGAATGTAAGTGGTGAGATCAGTGGTGAATGAGCCTAACTTCCTCTCTAACTGAGTAGTGTCCGACATGGAGAAAGGCACATGTACTCTAATAACACCCTCAGGACCAGCTACCTCACGAAGGGGTGCAATCATCATGGGAGTGGGAGGGGGTCCCTTAGACCTGGTGACAGGAGGACTGAAAGAGGCAGGCGGCAGCGGACAGGAAGGAGAGGGAGGGGAAGGGGATGTCTCAGCAGAGAAGGAGGTGGGACCGGCGGAAGAGAGCAGGGGGGGGGGATGAAACAGAAGGCTGAGGATCAGTGGAATCAGGCAGAAGAAGCTGAGGGTGTAACAGGAGAGGAGGGGAGGATGGGCCTGGGGGATAAGGTGGAGGTTCATCTGCTGGGTCAAATGAGGAAGAATCTGCTGAGTCACGGGAAGAAGTAGGGGAAGGGAGGGGTTTACAAGCAAGGAGGACCTGAGAGGGAGAGCAGGAAGTGCTGAGGGCGGGGTGTTGGGCAAGAAGGCTAAAACCTTCAACGTATGGGACCTCTCTCCATTTTTTTTTAGGTGCAGGCAGTAGTTAAGAAGATCCCGAAGAAGGTTTGGATCTAACGAGCCTTCTGGAGGCCAAAGATTGTCATTATCTAACGGATATGTGGGCCAATCTTAGGTACAGAATCTGATGAGAATTTCGGGCTTGAGATCCGGAGAAAGAGAGTAGCCAAATTCTTAAGGAGACACTTGAGTGGTGAGGTTTTGGGTATAGACGAGGAGGCACCCATAGTTAAAGAATGGAGGAAGGGGCAGCAAAGGGAGAAAAAGAATTAACCTGGGCTGTAGGGGCTTCCTGGAAGTGTAGAGCAGATGGAGGATTATGTGGGTGTCCCCAAAGTGACCAGTCCACTGTGAGTAGGCACAGAGGGCACAACTCGGCCGTCACCAACAAAGTGCAGTCTGTGTGACCCTGTAGGGTCGAGGCCGTGGGCAACCTGACGTCAGGAAAATTTTTCCACCGGAACGAGAGAGAGTCAAGGAAGGAAGGGACAGAGCTCCAGCAGAATGCAGCTCCAGGCCGGAAGTTCAGCTCCAGGCTGAACACAGCTCCGGTGGGGCACAGCTCCGGCGGGACGCAGCTCCCGCAAGATGCAGCTCTGGCGGGACACAGCTTCCAGGGAGGAGGAAGAGACCAAGGAGCCTCTCGTGTAAACCCAGAAGCTTCACGCCCCAAAGGGAAGTGGGTCCACTGCAACCAGTGAAGGTCTTAGTGGGGTGCATTCCCTCCTCCCTACTGGGCGTCAGGAGCTTGCCGGACGATCACGGTCACGTCTCCTGCTGCTAGCCTGAAGGGAGTTGGCGATCCAGGGAGGGGAACTTACCTAAACCCGATCAGTGGTGAGTGCAGGGAGCCAGCACCCAAAAAGACAGAAGAGTGAAATGTTTCATTGGTGACGGCGGTGGTGGAGACAGGGCTCGGTTTGTCGAGCACACTGTCTCCTGAGTTTTCAGCACCAGTGTAAGACGCCACACCGCACTACGAATGGGAGACACCACACGACACAAATCACCAGAGAGGTTCTGCTTTATTACAAAAGGCTGTGTGTTTATATAGATCTAAGGAGAGGTAGCAGGGCTGAGGTAGATAACAGGTCGCCCATTTATTGGCAAGCTCTTCCATATGTCAGTTCCGGAGCCCAAGAAGTTAATTCTTATTGGGGCTAAGGTTTCCCACCTGCAGGATTTGAACATTGGTGCCAGCGAGAACGTTTCACGCCAGTGAAAGAAAAAAGAGGAGAAAGAGGGTTATTAGGCGCCATGTTGGGGTTTTTCTCTGGAGTGCTGCTGCCGTTATATGTTTTCCCAACAGGATTATTTCCCCAAAATCTTTTTCCAAAAGGTCCACTTTGAGTGTACAGCAAAGCTACTGGGTTTTATGTGCTGATCTTGACTTCATGCTCTGCGGGGTTTACCAGTCTTTTTGTGGCCTCTCAGGGTCAACTATGGACTCACATCATCTGGAAGCAGGAAGAATGGCACTTCAGCCTTTCCTGTTTGTGTCTTTCTTTCTCTTGCCTGGTGCTCTGGCTGAAATGTTAAGTACTATATTAAAGAAGGAGAGTTGTGCTATCCCTGCTTCTGGAGAAACCTCTTTCCGTTTTCCCAGTGTTCAGTACCATGTTGTCAGTGGATTCCTCCTGTGCACCCTTTACATGGCTGAGGGATGATCCCTCTAGACCGAGCTATTCATCGATTGATTATTCATTACTCAGACCAGACAATAACTGTGGTTGAAGTCTCCTAACAAAATTCTGGATGTGGGGCTGGGGTTATAGCTCAGCAGTAGAGTGCAATTGCCTTGTACATGTGAGGAACTGGGTTCAATACTCAGCACCACATAAAAAAATAAAAATAAAAAAAATGTGAATGTGTCTATTTCTCCTGGAATTTTAGTAGTTTTTGATGTCCTTGTGTCTGCTGTATACATATTAAGGAATTTTGCATCTTCTTTGGGAAATGAATTGTTTAATATTATCTAATTTCCTCTTTATTCTTGATTACTTTTATTGTTCCAAAAATCCTTATCTGAACTCAACACAGCTGCCCTATTTCTTTTGGTTAGTTTCAGCATGGTGGTTCTTTCTCCATTTCTTTACATCTAACAATATCTTTGTATTTTAAGTGAAGTTCTTATCAGTAGCATATAGTTGATTTTTGTAATCAACTCTGTCTTGTTTTGGACATTTACATTTCTAGTAATTATTGAAAGAATTAATTCAACATCTACAACATTCATAATTCTTTCATATTTGTTATTTTTTTTTAGTTTCTCTCTTCTTTCTGGTTTTGTTTTTATTTTTGTTTGGTACCAGGAATTGAACTCAGGGGCACTCGAACACTCAGCCATATCCCCAGCCCTATTTTGTATTTTATTTAGGGACAGGGTCTCGCTGAGTTGCTTAGCACCTCGCTTTTGCTGAGGCTGGCTTTGAACTTGTGATCCTCATTCCTCAGCCTCCCGAGTCAGAATATTACAGACATGTGCCACCACTTCCTGCTGCTTTGTTTTATTTTCTTTATTTTTTTATCATTTTATATGATTTTATTTTGTCAGTGTTTTGTCCTTGAATTCCTAACATACATTTTAACTAACTTAGGCCCACTTTCAATGAGCACTTTGTCATTTTTTGTGCATTGAGAAAACTTATAGAAAAAAGTAACTCATAATATTCACACAATAACTATCTGTGTGGGAAACAAAAACCTGCTTTATATTTATTTGACTTTTAAAAAACTTGTCAATCATTTCATACCCCAAATAATGTGATTGTCAATTCTGCATGTTCACTGCACTCTATCACATAGATCACAAGAAAACTTTTTATTTTATTTAACTTGATGCTATTGCAAAGAAGGAGCTGTCAAAAGCTAAACAATGTCTAAAATCAGATTATTGGGTCTGGGAATGTAGCTCATTGATAGAGCATACGGATAGCTTTCCATTTCCACTTCCATTTCAATATGGCTTTCCATTTTCAAAATCCTTAAAAATGAAATGAGAATGGGTTCTACACTTTGGCTTCAAGATCTAAGCAGAGTATTATTCTAAATAACTGAATTAGGAATAGTAAGGCAGTTTGAAAGAGAGGGAAAGGAATAAGTAGATTTTAGAAAGGTTAAAAATGTGTTTCTTATGTTACATTCAAAGACACGGTGTCAAGAGAGATCAAAATTCAAGATTAGGGGCCATTACATGAGAATGATGATAAAGATTTGAGAGTACCATATATGAAAAAACACATAGGAGGAAAAAAAAAAGAACATGAATTCTTACAGATACACTGGATGGAAGAAGAATTTTTTTTAGAAATGATTTTTAGGGTGGGGCTGGGGTGGTGGCTCAGAGATAGAGCACTCACCTAGCACATGCGAGTTCCTGGGTTTGATCCTCAGCACCACATAAAAATAAATAATTAAGCTACTGTGTCCAACTAAAATATAAATGTTAAAAAAAGAAGTCATTTTTAGGGTAAAACCTGAAGAAATCACAATTTGTTTTTCTGTGTTGGAAAAGTATATAAAACCACTGAAGCAAAAGATCATCTGGAGAGAGAAGCCAAGCAGCAGATGGTGGTGTGGGGAGGGGTCTGCAGGGTGAAGGATCAGCAGGATGCAGGGGGAGGAATGGGGTAAGGTTTGTCTGCACCCCCTGGTCATCAGACCCCTGGACATGAGCCCACACTGTGCGGTCACTAGCACTCAGAACTTTCTCTGACAGTACAGTCTGTGTAGCGCAACCTTCATGTCTCGGTTCCTCAGACAGTAGATGACAGGATTCAAGGAAGGGGTGAGGATGGAGTAGAAAATGGATGCCAGGCGACCCTGGGTTGGGGAGTACTGAGACGCAGACCTCAAATAGGTGAAGCTTGCACTGGTATAAAACAGAAGGACCGTGGTCAGGTGGGAGGAGCAGGTGGAGAAGGCCTTCCACCGGCCATCCACGGAGGGCATCCACAGGAGGGTGGAGATGATGCGGATGTAGGAGAGGACCTTGAGTGCAACGGAGCTCATGATGATGCAGCTGCCCACAGCGAAGACCATCTCCTAGCTGGAGTGGAAGTCGGCACAGGAGAGTCTCATGAGAGGAGGAATGTCGCAGAAGAAGTGCTCAACAACATTGGGCCCACAGAAGGGAAGGGAGAAGGTGTTGAGGGCCAGGAAGGCTGCATAGAGGGCCCCGCCCACCCAGGCCAGAACCACCAAGGCACAGCAAAGCCTCTGGCTCATGACGGCCCCATAGAGCAAGGGCCTGTAGATGGCCATGCACCGGTCATAAGCCATGGCCGTGAGCAGAAAGCACTCTGTCGTAGCAAGTGTAAAAAACATGTAAAGCTGAGTGACACACTCAAAGTAGGAAATGACCCCAGATCCCTGAAGGGTGGTTTCCAGTGCCTTGGGGATGGTGACCGAGGTGTAGCTTAGATCCACAAAACACAGATTCTTCAGAAAGAAGTACATGGGCTAGTGGAGGCGGCTGTCTGTAACCACAGCTGTGATGACAAGGATATTCCCCAGGAGGGCAAAGGCGTAGACCAAAGAGAAAAATAAGACCGCCACTAATCTCCATTCTGGGATGTCTGAGAAGCCCCTGAGGATGAACTGGGTCACTCTGGTGTGATTGAACATTTCTCCCTCTCTGAAGCTGTGTTCTGATGCAGTGGCCACAGAGAGCTAAGCAAGAGAACAGAAAGGGGAGATGAGCTGGAAACCTTATGCACGAAGGTCTTTTGTCTACATCTTTTGTACATCTTCTCTCAATGGAAAAACACCCAAGAAGCAGCTTATGTAATGATCATAACTCAGGGAATTATGTGATGATTTTGATGAACCAATCTGCAGCCTGTGTCCAAGTCAACTGCTCTCATCACATTGCTGGAAAACAGAGCCTCATGGAAGAGAGGGAGAGGGGAGGACAAAGGGGGAGAACAGAGGAGAGGAGAGGAGAGGAGAGGAGAGATGTCTCACCAATTTTTTCTCCCCCTTCATTTTGGATGGCTTCAGGTAAGAAGTTTCATGTATTTACTTCATACATTGCCACAGTTCACCACTTTGGGGTGTTTCAACATTAACTCCATCAGTGATGTTTCAGCCAATGGAGAGATGTGTATTTTTTAACTCCTTCCTTCCTCTTGGTGTGACTGCCTATAGATTCCCCAAGCACTCCTAGATTTTTTTGTATGATTACCTTCTTGCCCAATTCCCTTTACTGGTGGCAATTTTGCTGTCTGTCCCTAAACTATTGATTTTCTTGTTTTTTTTAAGGTTGAATGATTTTACTGTTTTTTTTTTTTGTAGTTTCAGGATTTACTAAATTAGTAAATGATTTTTTTTAAATTTGTGAAGTACAATTAACATATCGATCAGAAAATATTTAATATGTTAAAAACCAAGAAAGACTACCTCAACTTCTAGATCAACTTCTAGGTAATAATATAAAAACAAAACAACAACAAAAACCAATGACAAGGAACAAAAGAAATGCAGGAAGGAGCACCAGATCAGGAGGAAGAGGAGAAGGAGGAGGGGTTAAGACAGAGAATTAAATGCAGTCACTCTTCAGCAAACCTTTTAGCAGAACATACAGGAGAGAAGAGGAATGTGTTCACTGCCACTCAGGATTCCATCTGTCTGTGAAGTTTGGCTGGGTCTCTCTTTATACTGCAAATGTTATCTGAAAGGAGATAGGATGGACCTCTTTTCTTGGAAAAAATGAAGTAGAAATCCATTCTTCAGAGCTCAGTTTCTGACCTGCAGAAAAACCTTCTCCTTTAGAAGATTCTTGTTCTTTGTCCATGTGTAACTCAGACAACTGGACTTTGCAGTATGGAATAATACTTTTGAAAACACTAGATATCTCCAAAGATTAGAAATGAAACCTCTATATGAGCCCACTGTCCCACTCCTTTGTATTCATCCAAAAGAACTAAAATCCACATACTATAGTGACACAGTCACAACTCTCCATGTTTACAGCATGACTCCAAATAGCTAAGATATGGAACCTGCCCAGGTGCCTGTGAAGAGTGAATGGCTAAAGACAATGTGGTCTATGTATGCTACAGAGTTTACTCAGCCATAAAAAAGAACGAAATGATGTAATTTACTGGTAAATAGATGACTGGAGAACTTCATACTAAGTGAAATAAGAGAGTAAGAAAATCAATGGTGGAATGTTTCCTCTTATATGGGGGGCTAGAACAAAATAAGGAATGGAAAAGAGTGAACCTCAAGAAGGTAAAACAGTGGAGTAGGGAGAATGGGAGGGAGTGAACAGGAAAGGAGGAACTGAGAAATGAAATTCATCAAATTTTCCTATGCACATGGATGCACATACCCCAGTGAATGCCAATCTTACGTTTGTCTTTATAGTGCTAATTTAAAAAAACAAGAAACAAATATAAAGGAGATCATTAGAACAGGAAGGAGGTCAGGGAAATAGGAAAGGGGTGGGGAAGTACAAGTACAGGGGCTAAAATGTGGCATTTTATTTTCATGCAATACTAATATTTTAAAATGAAACCACTATTATGTATAACTATAATGCACCAATAAAATCATTAAAATTACTTACTAAAAAGATTTAATGTTATATTTCTTACATATATATTTTATTAATTCAATTTAAAATATGAAATATTTATTAAAATTCACAAAATCTTATAAATTGCACTTACTACAGTATAACATATTTAATAAACATGGAAATATTTCTGAAATCAGAAGAGCAAAAACATGGATCTAACAGATCTAAAGTTCAAACACATTTTTAAAATATTTTGTAAACATTTTTCTCTGCACAGATGTATCTAGTGGGGTGGTGGTGATGTTCTGGCTCCTGACCCCTGATGGGGGAGATGTTTTCCCTTAAGCCTCATTTTTCAGATAGGACAAGGAACTTGCTCTGCCATAGCAGGAAGGTATTGGGGAGTGGCCACAGCTCTCACCTCCTCCTGCACATCCATTCCCACTCCTCCTAAAGGCTTTGCTCGTGTGATTGACGATCTTGACTCAAGGCTGGGCTTTTCTAGTCAGGCTCTATGACAAAGCTCTGACAAGTGCTCATCTTAGCCACATTTTCAATAGGGAATTCATATTTACTTTGGAAAGTTGGTTAAAGTTGGGAAATTTAACTCTATTCTGACATCTGATAGGATTAAATACATGCGTGTAAATTTTTGTCTACTGTCACCTCATGTGGAAGAGTCCTAGAATTGTTTCATATCCTCAAATACATTGAGGTGAAATAGATCACAATAAACATATTAGAGTTAGAATATCTAAAACCAGTTTTGAGGGATCTTTTATAAAACAACTCTGCTAAAGCCCAGGGAAATTGTCTTTTACTGAATGCATAAACTTGATGTAAGCCTTGATTCTAGGTGTGCATACCAAATCCCTGCACCTTAGAAGTCTGGGTTTAATATTTATTTCCTACTTGCCATTTTTTTCCCTCTGCAGGCATGATCCTTCTGAGCAGGATGGGGCTCAGTCTTTCTCTTTATGCAGTCAGTGCTCAGGACCAAGCCCAGTTGGTGCTCAGTGGAGAATAAAGGAGTGAGCAGCCTGAGTACAACCTCGGACGTCACCCTTCACACACTCGGCTTTTAGATGTGATGCTGCAGGAGCTCGCTCTAGCATTTCCAGCAGCGGGAGTGCACAAGCTCCTGCATAAGTACAGTTAGGAATCTTGCAGACACTCAGCAGAATCACACTATGAAATATGATCATACTGATATTAAATATTATTGAATTGTAGAAGCTTATCTGCTGTTCTGAGCCTGCCCTTCCCCAATGTACCCAAACTCCAGAGAAGGCATTCCCTATCCTCAGCAGAACTGGAGAACCAAGAGCACAGTCCATCTCTGATTCCCACAGCTCCTCTCTGTATTCAACATTAATAAGAATTGAAAGAGGACAGTTGACTAAGACCCTCCAGTCATTGACTCCAGGCCAGTCAGTGGGCAGATAGAATCTGGACTTGGAGAACACTAAAGACCATTGATATAGGTGTGGCTGCTGCCAAAGCTATGATCCTGAGCAGCTGTTGGAGGCAGTCCTGGAATTTTCTGTTGGATGGAGACATCTGTGCAATACTTGGGGAATGGCAAGTTGTGCAGAGTTCAACCCTAGAGTACCTATAGTGTGGGAGAGGTACATTGGGGTCTTCTCCTACCTGGAATTCCTGATGCAACTTGTCACATATATCCCCTGTCAAGTACAAAGAAAAATAATTCAAAGAATGGTATGGGGATGGGTGTGCATAGAGGTCCTTGGGGAAACCCAGAAGGGTGTGAATGCTCAGGTGGTCAGGGATGAAGCAGCAGTTAGCAGAATGCCCACCTGGCTCATGCCAGAGACACCCAGGTGAGTCTATGGCTCCTGGTTCAAAGTTCAAAGAATAGGTGAGAGTATGCACCTGGGCTGAGGCTAATCCAGGAGGGTTGGGAGACTGATGTCCCCTCTTCCATCCCTGAAGCACTTCCCAAGTCCTCCCTCATTTCAGGAGTACCTGAGGAACCCTGGATGGTGAGGCCACCCCTGGTTATTGGAAGAGAGATGTAAAATCCTCAGTGTGGGATGCATGCTTGGATGGATGATGAAACTTTTGTTACCAATTGTATGTGGAGGTCAACAGAATATAGTGGTCTTACCAGGAGTCACTGAAGTTCAGATGTTTGCTAATATTAGTAGTTCTAGAAATTAAAATTGTGCTAATGAACATTTGCATTGTGAAATCTTGTGCTTTCTAAACAGTAAAAACATTATTCCCCTGAGAATGTCTTTGTTAACAAAATTAATCTTCAACCCAGTATCCTCGAATACTCTTCTTTCTAGAGGATGCCAACCAATGAAAGAAATATCCTGTGGGAACATGCTATTGTTCTCACCGGCTTACGAATACATTTGTTCCCCAAGGTTAATAATCTGTTTATCTGTCTGTTTGCATGAATTTGTATGTAATTGCAAAAGAGAAAGCATCATTTCTATTGCCAAAAAATAAATCATGAAAACCACATATGAAACAAAAAACAGGTGTATCAACCCAGCAGTGTGCATCTCACGTTCCTGCATCTTTAGAAATCTGTGTGCTTTCCTTTAGGATGTTGGTAGGTGTTGAAGGGGGCAGGAAGGTGGTCCAGCAATCCAAAGCAGAAGCATATTCTTCAGACGGAGGCACTGCTGTTGTTGTCCCTGGGATCCCAGCTGCCACTAGCTTGCGTGAATTCTTCCTTCCCACTCCCTCCTCTGGTCACCCATTGCCCCCTGCCAGATGTACCAGGCTGCCTTCTGTCCTCTGTTCCCACTTCAATTTTACAAGGACAGACACAATCAGTCTTTTGGTTTCTTTCTTATTTTTTTTCCTTCAAATATCCCCACAAAGACTATCTGCTGATCACATACCTAACAGAAAGGCTATCTGTGTCCTGCTCACAGCTGGTCATTCGAGGACTTCAGACTTGCAGTGTCTACATGGTTATGATGTCTTGAGTGTCCACATGCTTGTAAATAAACTCCTGCTTAAACAGGATTCACATGCAATTCTCTAAGAGCATCTGGTGCATTATTCATGCTCAATAAGTGTGAGCACTTTGTATCTTTTCTCTGCATAGTTGGGGTTTTCTGGAGACACATTCACCCCATGCTTCCCTAATCACACCTGACTCTATGATAGCAGTTGGGGGTGCACATGAAGCAAGCTGGTCTCCTACTTCTGAGGTGTGTTTATCAGAGGCAGTATGCATTAGCTCACAATTCCTGCAAAATTGGAAAACTAAAACAATGTCACTTGTGGATATCTTCAAGAAAATCATGATAGTGAAATATGTGATTCTTTATTCTTATCTTTACAAGGGAAAAAAGAGGAGTCATCTCTGTGGAGTGAGCCATTTGATGCTGTCAACATTCCCCAACAGATTCGAAGTTATTTAAACAGGCACAGAAGTAGGAATTAGCAGTGATTCCCATCCAGAATATAAATAAGACTGTTCAACTAGAAATAGATATGTATTCTTGTACATAACTGACATACAGATGTGGTGGTGAATTTAAACTCTGACTGGTTGTAAATAGAAATAATCCACCCACTTTATCAGAGCTTTTGTCTGGTTTTTAGCCCTGCAACATTCTAAAATAAATGGAAGTCAAGAAAAATTAAAGATGTCACTTGCAGTTAGGTACCCATGAGGTTTTATCTCAACTAATCAGATCTCACATGGAGCAAGACTTACTTTTTGCATCCAGACACATCCAAGTGAGGGCAGAGCAGAACCTCCTCATCAGCAAGTCAGCAAGTCCTAGGGAGGAGAAGGCTGCAGAGGTGGGTGGAGTGGCTGGTTCTTCTGCATGTCCATTAAATAATGGGCCTTGTTAACACTTCCACACCATCAGGGAAAATGAGGTAATGTGATTGGAGCTCTCTAGGGAGCTTGCCCTGGGAATATTTTTGGTGCCTATCACTGGATATTTTATTTCTAGATAACATTGATTGAGAATTCCTAGGGGCACCTTGTGTTATTTGAGAGAGCTTGAGAAAGAACAACCTGGGAAACATGGAAATGCCAGTTAGTGAAAGAAATTTTAATAAATTCATAGTAGAGGTTGATAATGTAGGAGTTTATCTGGCTGCAGAACAGGAGCTAATGGGGCCCTGTGGAGGGTCTGTCAGATTTTTGGAGGGAAGGTGCTTAGAT
This sequence comes from Marmota monax, assembly GCF_021218885.2. Lineage (NCBI taxonomy): Eukaryota > Metazoa > Chordata > Mammalia > Rodentia > Sciuridae > Marmota > Marmota monax. The sequence continues at coordinate 155,200 of NW_026693147.1, forward strand.
ATGCAGACGGTTTAGAGACTTACATATATACATACACGTATATGTATGTATGTATGTACATTAATGTCTACTCTGCCAAAGAATGTGCTTCTTGAATTGTGCTAAGTAGATTTGTCTTGTAGATTATAAACAAGAAAGTAACACACACAGCTTGGCCTGTTGCATGTGTGCAATTCCAGCTACTCAGGAAGCCAGGGAGGAGTGTCCCTAGTTTGAGGCCATCCTGGGCAATTTAATGACCCCTGACTCAAAATATAATTTTTTTTAAAAACGGACAGGGGATATGGGTCAATGGTTAAGTGCCCCTAGTTCAATACCAGGTATATGTTTTATTAATCTGTTATAACTTTTGTGGTTAACTTGAATGTGGTAACGTAGATATTTTCCATCTTTAGATGCCCATTAGTTCAAATTCTCTTTTTGTTTTCACTTGACTCAATTTTTTTTGTGGCAGTGGGTACTGGGGTTTAAACTAAGGGGCACTCAGCCACTGAACCACATCCCCAGCCCTATTTTGTATTTTATTTAGAGACAGGGTCTCAGTGAGTTTCTTTGAACCTTGCTTTTGCTGAGGCTGGATTTGAACTTGTGATCCTCCTGCCTCAGCCTCCCAAGCCACTGTATTACAGGCATGTGCCACCACTTCCTGCTGCTTAGTTTTACTTTTCTTTCTTTCTTTTTTTTGTGAATTTCTGTAGCACAATTTAAATGTTTTACTTTTTTTGATAAAGCAGAGTATAATAGAAAAAAAAACAATTAGTTTCCAGTAATATCTATATCTCTATTCAGAATTAAGTCTTCCACAGACATGTTACCTGGAAATAAAAGCCTGTTACAATAAGCAAAGCTTCAACCAGAGCGGCTACTTTTTGTGCCAGGAAGAAGTTCATTCCCATAGGAGGAATGATGTGCTATGTAAAATGGCTGTAAAGTCACAGCCTTGAGGGCACTGGAAGTATATTGTCCTATTCCACATTGAGTAGTTCAGTGAACTTCAAACATCAGTTTATCTGAAATCATGCTGGCAACCTTTAACTGGTATTTCAATCAGAAAAAATAAATAAGAAATCCCTCAACTGATGTTTCTTGATTTACAGTGTTAAAAGGTACACATAGTTCATTAAAGTAATTCTGGTTCAGAATTACACTTGAGACTCCTCACTCATATTCTGGTTAGCAGTACAAATCTTTCAGAAATTCAAGTTCTCCTTACTCAGTAATTTGTCAGCTAGGATACATTCAGGCAACAGCTGCAACTACAGAAAAGATGCACTGCCTTGGAGCTTTGGAAAGACATTATAATCTAGAATACTACTAGCAGACAAAAATATCTGTTACTGACTGGATAGCATAAGTGCAGTACAGCAAGACAAAACACGTATTCATATGTTGGCTTGTTTAAGCCTCAAGCCCTCAATCCTGTTGAAATTCAATAGTTTTATTCCTATGGTCTTTAATACCAAGAATTCAAGCTCCAAGAGTGCTAAAGTCTAACTTGTACTCCAAACCAAGCAGCAATGCAGTTTGCTACTATTGAGGCTGAATCCACACAAACTTCAAGACCAAGTCCAATAGACAATTATATAATACCCTCACAAAGTCTGAAAAATAATTACTCATATACATAGATGGTCCTTCAGAGATTTTACCTATAACAAATTTTTCAACAAACATTACTTAATGTATTGGAGATAACTGCGACTTACTAATCAAATATTTGAATACTTATACTTACCTGGGATTTCATTTCTGCTGAAAGAAATAGGAAGAACAGGACTCACTTAAAAAAAAACTTGAGAAAAGAAGGTAAAAATCTTATCACACTATCACTTTTGGAAGCAGCATAGAAGGGGCAGTCAAGGGAAAAACACTGGTAAAATAGGTCAAAATTAGGCCAAAAAAAATCTATATTATCATCAATGACAGTACCATAACTGTGCCCTTCATAACTGATAATCACTCCTAAATTTTTCATTTGGCACCAGATGGTGTGTTTAAGAGAAACACTCTGGGATGTTTTCAATCATACTCGGTTAGCTAAATTACAGGAGAATTTTTAAAGGAGGTGGAGGAAGAGAGAAGGAAATGGAAAATGGACCAGAAAAAAAAAATCAGTAATCTAAAGCAACAAAGCACTGGTAGCTCCAAACATCAGGTCAAACACTAAAATGACTGATATAGGCTCAAGTGGTTTATAAAACCTATAAAAAGACTACACCAGCAAAGTCCCTGTCAATCTGTCAAGAGTTCAGAAACTAAAACAGGGAGCCACATTTTAGCTTAAAACCTTATCTCAAGAAAATCAAAAACACTTCACATGAATAAAAATACCTGAAACCAAACATTTTTAAAAGCTCCAATATTCAAAATATAAAGAAAAAAATTAATTCAGAAGACTCAATCAATCCATGGAATCACAAAACGGATGGACAATCTATATTTCCTTTCCATACTAACCATCCCATGGAAGACCAAGGGAGATCAGACCTTCCAGACCTATGCACCACCTGGTTGCTGCAAAACTACGGAGATTCCTTGTGGAACAGCAGTTTTCCATCTCTGTGTCTCTCCCTATCATGCAGGAAGCAAATCTGGCTGTGCTATTCTATTACCATTATATATCACCCATCTGCAACATGGTACTGTACAGATAAGTAAAAATTGTGTTATCTAGTTCCCTTTCCCCCAGAAGGTTGAGGCTCAGGTATGGGGTAATTCTCCTGTGCATAGTCTTTATTTAGGCTGACTCAGTGACTTCGACAGGCTTAATCATGTGGTCAGGTTTGTTGCCAGCTGCATAATGCTCCCACATCTGCAGATAGAGCTGCTCTAGTTCCATTGTGTATTGTTTGGTGTTGAACAGAGGGCTAGATATTCTCTGCTTCCAGACTTTGCCACGAATTTTCTTTAGGTATTCCAGATCAGTTCCCAGTTTCACAGCTATGTCTTCATATTCTTGTCTATTTTTAGCAATAAGCTCAAGACAACCTAAGCAAGTGAGCTGGGAAGCTGCAACTCTGGAAGCAAGGGTCTGTCCTGGCATAGTCACCATGGGTGTCCCTGCCCAAAGTACATCCATCCCTGTGGTGTGCCCATTACAGAGTGGAGTGTCCAGGCAGACATCAGCCAGCTGGCCTCTCCTGACATGTTCCTCTTTAGGAGCAACAGGAGAAAAAATGATACGGTTCTGGGGAAGGCCCATGTTTTGTGCATATTGTTGGATATTGGGCTCTCCTACTGCTGGAAAACGCAAGAGCCACAGCACACTATTGGGAACACGTTTCAGAATATTTGCCCACATCTGCAAAGTAGAAGGGTCAATCTTATATAATTGATTAAAGTTACAGTACACGATGGCATCTTCTGGTAACCCATACTGAGAACGTGTGGTTACAATAATGGTACGGGGCACCTCCTCTCCAGTTGCAGCCTTATTGTTGATCTGTGTAGTTGCCAGTCCATTGCTAATACTGAATCCATTAATTGTTATCTGAATTTGTCCCCTGTTAATCATTTCAATAACTGCTTCTGCAATGGTGTTCATGGGAATGACAGGCATATTAAGAGCTGTGTTACTGCTATCTGCGTTGTCTCCTCCATCAGGACATTTCATCTTGACAATTTTCACATCTGGTAGACTATCAAGAAATGCTTTGAGATCGATGCCATTCAGAACTACCCGATTGTCATAAATGTGGCCATTGGACTTAAAATCAATGACTGCTTTTTTCTTCAGATGAGGGAACATATTAGCATGATCACCAGTAAAGAAAGTATGGGGCATGTAAGCCGGTTTCTCAGAATACTGCTCAGCAACTTCAGCTGGTGAAGTTTCCTGATCAGTGATGATATAATCCATGAAAAGTGCACCACTAGTCCCAGGATATCCCAGCCACATTGCCTGCATAGGAACTGGCCTGAGAGCAAAGAGCTCATTTCTAGCACCCTTGGTATAACCATTCATATTTACAAGAATATGAATTCCATCCTGATGGATGCGATCAGCTGCTTTTCCATTGCATGGAATCTGAGAAAGTTCAATGAAATGATTGGCTTCTGCCATCACCTTTACTCGAAAGTTTGTGCCATCATCTGGACTCAGGGCATAACAGAATACCTCAAATTTATCAGGATTGTGCATGCCTGGAATAGACTGCATAAGGTGAGAAGTAGAATGATTCCCAAAGTCAGAACTCACATATCCTACACGCAGTCGACCATCACTGAGCTTCAGGTCTTTTGGATGTTCATATGGTGGTTTATGAAGGACATTAATCTTATCCAAGCAGAGGTTCCCATGCCTCTCAGCAATAGCCTTCCTGAAGCCATGAGAAAGAGGATACAACATAGTATGATGAGGATGCACAGAAGGTAACCTGTTCTTCTCTAACTGGTCAGCCACAATATTGACCAACTTCTTCATTCGCTCATCATAGTCTGTCCAATCACAGACAATCTGTAGGCAATGAGCCAAGTTACAATAAGCATCAGGAAAATCAGGCTTAAGTTTCAGAGCTGTGCGGTAAGAAGCTATTGCTTCTGGAATATTCCCTGAATCCTTGTGAATGGAAGCCAGATTGCTGTGGGCATCTGCAAATGCAGGGTTAATCTGGATGGCACGAGTATAACACTGCAAGGCTCCCTGAACATCCTGCATCTCCTTTAGAGTGTTTCCCATATTAGAGTAGGCATCAGCAAAGGTAGGACTTATTCGAATAGCTTCTTTATAATGCATCAGAGCTTCCTGCAGCTTGCCCTGCTGCTGTAGTACACTTGCTAAATTTGAATGGGCAGCAGCAAACTCTGGGAAGACTTCTAATGCTTTACGATACAAGTGAACTGCCTCTTCAATGTTTCCCTGTTCTCATTTGATATTGGCTAGGTTATTCAGAGAGTCTGCATGGGTGGGACATAGACGAAGAGCTGTGTTATAGCAATCTTCTGCTTCAGCAACACTGCCCTTCTCTTTGAGAGCATTGGCTAGGTTGCAGTAAGCATCAGGGAAATGTGGTTGTAGTTCAATAGCTCGCCTGTAGGTGTCTATTGCCAAATCTATCAGGCCTTGCTCATAGTATACACAAGCCAGGTTGCCATGTACCACTGCATGATTTGGACTCAAGCTTAGGGCACGAAGGTAAGCTGCCACAGCTCTGTCAAAAATGCATGCCTCTTTCAAAACATTTCCTAAATTGATATAAGCATCCAGAAAATTTGGGTCAAGTGTAACAGCCTTTTCAAAGTGATGGATTGCAAGCCAAATTTCCCCTTGTGCATTGAAAACACAGCCAAGATTACTCCAAGCTACTGCAAAGTTCGGTTGCATCTCAATTGCTTTCAAATAACATGCCTTGGCTTCTTCCAAGCGACCCAGGGCTTTAAGCAGGTTCCCCAGGTCACTGCGAACACAGTACAAATCAGGATTGTACTGAAGAGCAGAGACATAAGCTTGTACTGCTCCTTCCATATCACCTGCTGCTACCAATGCAGCTGCTAGGTTAATATAACCATCGATGAAATCAGGCTTGAGACGCAATGCATGTCGATAATGTTCAATTGCTTCCTGCAATTGCCCTCTTTCCTTGTACACATTCCCCATATTCGAATAGGCTTCTGCCAGAAGGGGGTTCTGTTTAATTGCCAGGGTGCTAAAGTGAGCAGATCTGTCCAGCCTTCGACACTGGAAGTGTATAGATGAAAGTAATAAAAGCACACCAGTATTGTCTGGCTCTTGTCTCCAGAGCTGCATGGAGTGTCTTTCAGCTGCCTCAAAATCTCCTGCCTGATATTCTCGATGTACCAACTCAGCTAACCCTTGGAAGGAAAGCATACGTTTCGTTGGTTCTGTGGTGTCGGCCACGTTGCCCACGGAAGACACCATCTGGAGCTTCTTGAGGGAGAGCAAGAAGGGGGTAATTGACTCCAACTGCTGCCACTACTGGCAAGAATGTTTCTGGAGGTAGTAGGAAGAGGACAGCAGCTATATCAGTGTTTTGGAAGGTTTAAGAGGCGGCAGCAGTTAACAGGCTTTGAACCTTGGGAACTCTAGTTGGCCATCTACCTCTCACGGTCTTGAAATCTTTCTTCCTTTTTTTTAACCATTATATATGGTTTTATTTTGTCAGTGTTTTGTCCTTGAATTCCTAACATACATTTCAACTAACTTAGGCCCACTTTCAATGAGCACTTTGTCATTTTTTGTGCATTGAGAAAACTTATAGAATAAAGTAACTTATAATATTCACATAATAACTACCTTATGGGAAACAAAACCTGCTTTATATTTAAAAATTAAAAATTTGTCAATCATTTCATCACCAAATCATGTGATTGTCAATTCTGAATGTTCAATGCACTCTATCACATAGATCACAACAAAACTTTTTATTTTATTTAACTTGATGCTATTTCAAAGAAGGAGCTGTCAAAAGCTAAACAATGTCTAAACTTAGATTATTGGGTCTGGGATAATAGCTAGTGTTAGAGCGTATGGATAGCTTTCCATTTCCATTTCCATTTCAATATGGCTTTCCATTTTCAACAACTTCAAAGATGAAATGAGAATGGGTTCTACTCATTGGCTTCAAGATCTAAGCAGAATAGGGGCTAAATAACTGAATTAGGAATAGTAAGGCAGTTTGAAAGAGAGGGAAAGGAATAAGTAGATTTTAGAAAGGTTAAAAATGTGTTTATTATGTTACATTCAAAGACACGGTGTCAAGAGAGAGATCAAAATTCAAGATTAGGGTCCATTACATGAGAATGATGATAAAGATTTGAGAGTACCATATAAGAAAAGCTCAGAGGAAAAAAAAAAGAACATGAATTCTTACAGATACACTGGATGGAAGAAGAATTTTTTATAGACACAATAAAGATATTGTGTCCAACTAAAAAATAAATATAAAAGAAGTGATTTTTAGGGTACTAACTGAAGAAATCAAAATTTGTTTTTCTGTGGTGGAAAAGTATATAAAACCACTGAAGCAAAAGACCATCTGGAGAGAGAGGAGAAGCAGCAGATGGCCGTGTGGGTGAAGAATCAAGGGGAGGAATGGGGTAAGGTTTGTCTGCACCCCCTGGTCATCAGACCCCTGGACACGAGCCCACACTGTGCGGTCACTAGCACTCAGAACTTTCTCTGACAGTACAGTCTGTGTAGCGCAACCTTCATGTCTCGGTTCCTCAGACAGTAGATGACAGGATTCAAGGAAGGGGTGAGGATGGAGTAGAAAATGGATGCCAGGCAACCCTGGGTGGGGGAGTACTGAGACGCAGACTTCAAGTAGGTGAAGCTTGCATTGGTGTAAAACAGAAGGACCGTGGTCAGGTGGGAGGAGCAGGTGGAGAAGGCCTTCCACCGGCCATCCACGGAGGGCATCCACAGGAGGGTGGAGATGATGCGGATGTAGGAGAGGACCTTGAGGGCAAAGGAGTTCATGATGACACAGCTGCCCACAGCGAAGACCATCTCCTCGCTGGAGTGGAAGTCGGCACAGGAGAGTCTCATGAGAGGAGGAATGTCGCAGAAGTGCTCAACAACATTGGGCCCACAGAAGGGAAGGGAGAAGGTGTTGAGGGCCAGGAAGGCTGCATAGAGGGCCCCACCCACCCAGGCCAGGACCACCAAGGCACAGCAAAGCCTCTGGCTCATGACGGCCCCATAGAGCAAGGGCCTGTAAATGGCCATGCACCGGTCATAAGCCATGGCCGTGAGCAGAAAGTACTCGGTTGAACCAAGTATAAAAAATATGTAAAACTGAATGACACACTCAAAGTAGGAAATGACCCCAGATCCCTGAAGGGTGGTTTCCAGTGCCTTGGGGATGGTGACCGAGGTGTAGCTTAGATCCACAAAACACAGATTCTTCAGAAAGAAGTACATGGGCGAGTGGAGGCGGCTGTCTGTAACCACAGCTGTGATGACAAGGATATTCCCCAGGAGGGCAAAGGCGTAGACCAAAGAGAAAAATAAGACCGCCACTAATCTCCATTCTGGGATGTCTGAGAAGCCCCTGAGGATGAACTGGGTCACTCTGGTGTGATTGAACATTTCTCCCTCTCTGAAGCTGTGTTCTGATGCAGTGGCCACAGAGAGCTAAGCAAGAGAACAGAAAGGGGAGATGAGCTGGAAACCTTATGCACGAAGGTCTTTTGTCTACATCTTTTGTACATCTTCTCTCAATGGAAAAACACCCAAGAAGCAGCTTATGTAATGATCATAACTCAGGGAATTATGTGATGATTTTGATGAACCAATCTGCAGCCTGTGTCCAAGTCAACTGCTCTCATCACATTGCTGGAAAACAGAGCCTCATGGAAGAGAGGGAGAGGGGAGGACAAAGGGGGAGAACAGAGGAGAGGAGAGGAGAGGAGAGGAGAGGAGAGATGTCTCACCAATTTTTTCTCCCCCTTCATTTTGGATGGCTTCAGGTAAGAAGTTTCATGTATTTACTTCATACACTGCCACAGTTCACCACTTTGGGGTGTTTCAACATTAACTCCATCAGTGATGTTTCAGCCAATGGAGAGATGTGTATTTTTTAACTCCTTCCTTCCTCTTGGTGTGACTGCCTATAGATTCCCCAAGCACTCCTAGATTTTTTTGTATGATTACCTTCTTGCCCAATTCCCTTTACTGGTGGCAATTTTGCTGTCTGTCCCTAAACTATTGATTTTATTTTATTTTTTTGTAAAGTTGAATGATTTTACTGTTCTTTTGTAGTTTCAGGATTTACTAAATTAGTAAATGATTTTTTTTAAATTTGTGAAGTACAATTAACATATTGATCAGAAAATATTTAATATGTTAAAAACCAAGAAAGACTACCTCAACTTCTAGATCAACTTCTAGGTAATAATATAAACACAAAACAACAACAAAAACCAATGACAAGGAACAAAAGATATGGATGAAGGAGGACCAGATAAGGAGGTAGAGGAGAAGGAGGAGGGGGTTAAGACAGAGAATTAAATGCAGTCACTCTTCAGCAAAGCTTTTAGCAGAACATACAGGAGATAACAGGAATGTGTTAACTGCCAATCAGGATTCCATCTGTTTGTGAAGTTTGGCTGGGTCTCTTTTTATACTGCAAATGTTACCTGAAAGGAGGTAGGATGGACCTCTTTTCTCAGAAAGAATAAAGTAGAAGCCCATTCTTCAGAGCTCAGTCTATGACCTGCAGAAAAACGCCTTGTCTTTTAGAAGATTCTTGATCATTGTACCATGTGTAACTCAAACAACTGGATTTTGCAGTATGGAATAATACTTTTGAAAACACTAGATATCTCCAAAGATTAGAAATGAAACCTCTATATGAGCCCGCTGTCCCACTGCATTGTATTCATCCAAAAGAGCTAAAATCAGCATACTATAGTGACACAGCCACATCCCTCCATGTTTACAGCATGACTCCCAATAGCTAAGATATGGAATCAGCCCAGGTGCCTATGAAGAGTGAATGGATAAAGACAATGTGGTCTATATATGCTACGGAGTTTACTGAGCCATAAAAAAAGAATGAAATGATGTCATTTGTTGGTAAATGGATGGAGCTGGGGAAAGGGGATGGAACTGGAGAACTTCATGCTAAGTGAAATAAGAGAGTAAGAAAATCAACAGTGGAATGTTTCCTGTGATATGATTAAATACATCCATGTAAATTTTTGTCCACTGTCACCTCATGTGGAAGAGTCCTAGAATTGTTTCATATCCTCAAATACATTGAGGTGAAATAGATCACAATAAACATATTAGAGTTAGAATATCTAAAACCAGTTTTGAGGGATCTTTTATAAAACAACTCTGCTAAAGCCCAGGGAAATTGTCTTTTACTGAATGCATAAACTTGATGTAAGCCTTGTTTCTAGGTGTGCATACCAAATCCCTGCACCTTAGAAGTCTGGGTTTAATATTTATTTCCTACTTGCCATTTTTTTCCCTCTGCAGGCATGATCCTTCTGAGCAGGATGGGGCTCAGTCTTTCTCTTTATGCAGTCAGTGCTCAGGACCAAGCCCAGTTGGTGCTCAGTGTAGAATAAAGGAGTGAGCAGCCTGAGTGCAACCTGAGACATTGCCCTTCACACACTTGGCTTTTCAATGTGGATCTGTAGGAGCTCGCTCTAGCATTTCCAGCAGTGGGAGTACTCAAGCTCCTCCATAAGGACAGTTAGGAATCTTGCAGACACTCAACAGAACCACACTAGAAGAAGCTTATCTGCTGTTTTGAGCCTGCCCTTCCCCAATTTGCCCAAACTCCAGGGGAGGCATTCCCTATCCTCAGCAGAACTGGACAGCCAAGAACACAGTCCATCTCTGATTCCCACAGCTCCTCTCTGTATTCAACATTAGTAAGAACTGAAAGAGGACAGTTGAGTGGGACCCTCCAATCATTGACTCCAGGCCAGCCAGTGGGCAGATAGAATGGACTTGGAGAACACTAAAGAGCATTGATTTAGGTGTGGCTGCTACCAAAGCTATGTTCCTGAGCAGCTTTTGGGGGCAGTCCTGGAATTTTCTGTTGGATGGAGACATCTGTGCTGGGGAATGGCAAGTTGTGCAGAGTTCAACCTCTAGAGTACCTATAGTGTAGGAGAGGTACCTTGGGGTCTTCTCCTTCCTAGAATTCCTGATGCAACCTGTCACATATATCCCTTGTCAAGCGCAAAGAAAAATAATTCAAAGAATGGGGTGGGGATGGGTGTGCATAGAGGTCCTTGGGGAAACCCAGAAGGGTGTGAATGCTCAGGTGGTCAGGGATGAAGCATCAGTTAACAGAATGCCCACCTGACTCATGCCAGAGACACCCAGGTGCATCTATGGCTCCTGGTTCAAGGTTCAAAGAGTAGGTGAGAGTGTGCGCCTGGGCTGAGGCTAATCCAGGAGGGTTGGGAGCCACATGTCCCCCCTTTCCATCCCTGAACCACTTCCTCAGTCCTCCCTCATTTCAGGAGGACCTGAGGAACCCTGGATGGTGAGGTCATCCCTGGGATTTTGGAAGAGAGATGTCAAATCCTGAGTGTGGGATGCATGCTTGGATGGATGACAAAACCTTTGTTACCAATTGTACGTGTAGGTGAATAGAATATAGTGGGTCTCACCAGGAGTCACTGAAGTTCAGATGTTTGTTAATATTAGTAGTTCTGGAAATTAAAATTGTGCTAATGAACATTTGCATCGTGAAAACCTGTGCCTTCTTAACAGTAAAACATTATTCCCCTGAGAATGTCTTTGTTAACAAAATTAAGCTTTAACCCAGTATCCTCGAATACTCTTCTTTCTAGAGGATGCTAACCAATGAAAGAAATGTCCTGTGGGAGCATGCTACTGCTCTCACTGGCCCATGAATACATTTGTTCCCCAGGGTTAATAGCCTGTTTATCTGCCTTTCTGCTTGAATGTGTATGTAATTGCAAAAGAGAATGCATTGTTTCCATTGCCAAAAAATAAATAATGAAAACCACATATGAAAGAATAGTTTAAAACAGGTGTATCAACCCAGCAGTGTGCATCTCACATTCCTGCATCTTCAGGAATCTGTGTGCTTTCCTTTAGGGGGTTGCCAGGTGTTGGAGGGGACAGGTAGGTGGTCTTGAACTGAAGCTCCTTGGTGCAATCCCTTAGCAGAGGCATGTTCTTCAGATGGAGGCACTGCTGTTGTTGTCCCTGGGATCCCAGCTGCCACTGTCCTGCCTGAATTCTTCCTTCCCACCCCCTCCTCTTATCACCCATTTCCCCCTGCTAGATGACCTAGGCTGCCTTCTGTCCTCTCTTCCCACTTCAGCTTTACAAGGACAGACACAATTGGTCTTTTGGTTTCTTTCTTATTTTTTTTCAATTATCCCCACAAAGACTATAGGCTGACCACATACCTCACAGAAAGGCCATCTGTGTCCTGCTCACAGCTGGTCAGTCAAGGACTTCAGACTTGCAGTGTCTACATGGTTATGATGTCTTGAGTGTCCACATGCTTGTAAATAAACTCCTGCTTAAACAGGATTCACAGGCAATTCTCTAAGAGTATCTGGTGCATTATTCTTGCTCAATAAGTGTGAACACTTTATATCTTTTCTCTACACAGTTGGGGTTTTCTGGAGACACATTCACCCCATGCTTCCCCAATTAGACCTGAGTCTATGATAGCAGTTGGCGGTGCACATGAAGCAAGCTGGTCCCCTACATCTGAGGTATGTTTATCAGAGGCAGTATGCATTAGCTCACAACTCCTGCAAAATTGGAAAGCTAAAACAATGTTATTTGTGGATATCTTCAAGTAAGTAATGGGGGATGATAAAGAGGATTCATCTCCGTGGAGTGAGCCATTTGATGCTGTCAACGTTCCTCAACAGATTTAAAGTTATTTAAACAGCCACAGAAGTAGGAATTAGCAGCGATTCCCATCTGGAATATAAATAAGACTGTCCAGCTAGAAGTAGACATGTGTTATTGTACATAACTGATATGCAGACGTGGTGGGGAATTTAAACTCTGACTGGTTGTAAAATGCAAATAATCCACCCATTTACCTGAGCCTTTGTCTGATTTCTCTCCCTGCAACATTCTAAAATAAATGGAAGTCATGAAAAATTAAAGACATCACTTGCAGTTAGGTATCTATTAGGTTTTATCTCAACTAATCAGATCTCGCATGGAGCAAGACTTACTTTTTGCATCCAGACACATCCAAGTGAGGGCAGAGCAGAACCTCCTCATCCGCAAGTAGGCAAGTCCTAGAGAGGAGAAGGCTGGAGAGGTGGGTGGAGTGGCTGGTTCTTCTGCATGTCCATTAAATAATGGGCCTTGTTAACACTTCCACACCATCAGGGAAAATGAGGTAATGTGATTGGAGCTCTCTAGGGAGCTTGCCCTGGGAATATATTTGGTGCCTATTACTGGAAACTTTATTTATAGATAACATTGATTAAGAATTCCTAGGGGCACTCTTTGAGAGAGCTTGAAAAAGAACAACCTGGGAAACATGGAAATGCCAGTTAGTGAAAGAAATTTTAATAAATTCATAGTAGAGGTTGATAATGTAGGAGTTTATCTGGCTGCAGAACAGGAGCTCATGGGGCCCTGTGGAGGGTCTGTCAGATTTTTGGAGGGAAGGTGCTTAGATATGCAGATGGTTTAGAGACTTACATATATACACACATGTATATGTATGTATGTAAATTAATGTCTACTTTGCCAAAGAATGTGCTTCTTGAGTTGTGCTAAGTAGATTTGTCTTGTAGAGTATAGACAACAAAGAAATACACACAGCTTGACCTGTGTTGTATGTGTGCAATTCCAGCTACTCAGGAAGCTAGGGAGGAGTGTCCCAAGTTTGAGGCCATTCTGGGCAATTTAATGACCCCTGACTCAAATATAATTTTTTTTAAAAAGGACTGGGAATATGGGTCAGTGGTTAAATGCCCCTAGTTCAATACCAAGAATTTTTTTTATTAATCTTTCATAACTTTTGTGGTTAACTTGAATGTGGTAATGTAGATATTTTCCATCTTTAGATGCCCATTAGTTCTAAATCTCTTTTTTTTTCACTTGATACAATTTTTTTATGGTAGTGGATACTGGGGATTAAACTAAGGGGTACACAGCCACTGAGCCACATCCCTAGCTCTATTTTGTATTTTATTTACAGACAGGGTCTCATTGAGTTGCTACATGCCTTGCTTTTGCTGAGGCTGGCTTTGAACTTGCAATCCTCTTACCTCAGCCTCCAGAGTCAGTGGGATTATAGGCGTGTGCCACTGCGTGTGGCCACTTGACACAAATTTTTAACAATTAAGAAATTAGATCTGTCAACTAATTCATCGTGGTGTTTATTGCTTTAAGCAGACCAGTTGTTAACATCACATAATACATATTCTATATCACTGTCGTTCTGTAAATGTTGATGAGCATATATATCCTGAATTCAAATGATTTAGAATTTATTTACCTGGAATACTTGAAGAAAACCAGAAGATGTTTCCCTGAACATTCACAAGCCTGCATCAACCAAGGCCCTTCTACTGACAGGAGGAGTACCTGCCCTTCCTCACTGGATAGCGCACATCTTAACAGTGAACACAAGAGGGAGCACAACCAAAGCAAGCACTTGGCCTTGGCCTAGGCATTCTTGGCTATGTCCAAATTTTCACTAAATTTCTAAGCAGTGACCTGAGACTGCACAGTTTACTTGACTTTATAGGCATCACTGCTTACTCTTGGCCTCTCATTTTACTCAGAATATCAAGTGACAAGATCATGCCACCAGTCATTAGAAACAGGCAAGCACAGTGTCTTTGCAAAGTAGCATCAGTTTTGCATGTGCCAACAAGGGGCCTCAGAAAATGCTGATGATCACCCCTCAGCTGTCATTGCTGTCCAGACACTGCAACTGAAGCCACCATCACAATGAATAGATTTATGCAGATTCTTCTCTGGATGTTCTGTGTGATTTTAACTAATGTCCTTCCCACATAATTTTCCTGAGCAGAAAATAAAAACTCATAAAAAATAGGAACACCTGGAGCACTCCTATGAGAAAGCATGGTCCCAGCTATCAGAGTGAGGTAAGGCCATGAGCTGGGTGCCCATGCCCCTAAAGGTGGCGGTGTCCCCTGCTACAGGTCTGGTCTTCAGAAGGCTGGCTCCCTGTGATGTTAGTGGAGAGAGTGGCCAAAACTCTATATTCATATATGGTCCAATTATCAACTACGTCTTCTGCTTGCCATTTATGTTTATATTTTCAAACAGTGAAATAAATATATTTATAAATGTAAAAAAAACAAATATTTCAAATGACAACATTTTTATACATTTATAGAAAATTTAATTATATTAAATGTTGCCTTTACAAAAATACAGGAAGATTAAAGGACTAATGGGGGCTGGGGTTGTGGCTCAGCGGTAGAGCACTCGCCTCGTATATGCAAGTCCCTGGGTTCGATCCTCAGCACCACATAAAAATAAAATAAAGATATTGTGTCTATCTACAACTAAAAATAATAATAGTAATAATAAAATATTTTTTAAAAAGGACTAATAGGAAAATAAATGAAAAAACATGTGTATCCAAAGAGTAGAGAAAAAAATTCATAGACGAAAATTACAAAAATGTTCAGGCAAAAGATTTTTAAAATGTAAACTATATTTTTATTGGAAAAAATCCATCTGGTGCAATAACAAATAAAAATAGGAGAAAACAGCAACTAAAAATAATGATTGATAGCCAGAACTATCCCAAGTCCTAAATCTGTGTCCTAACAAGTCCTAACTATCCCAGTCCAGTGGTCGTAGAGTTTAATCAAATGCTTTTCCTTGAAGATACAAGCACTAAATTTGTTTTTGCACATGAGAGTAAATTGAAAATGTTTCTTCTAACATTAATGTTAGAATTAATGTGGCTATGAAACCTTTTTATCCAAATGAGACCAGATCTCACCCAATATATAAAAGTATATAGGGAAGAAACTCACTTATGTGCATTGGTAGAACATTCTACCAAATTTCTAAATAAAGTAGGAGACCCACAATGACTCATATACAGACAAATGACTATACACACACAGAGAACTCAGCAAGTTGGAGATTCATCTGCAAAAATCCAAGGTGGCTACATTATAGAGCACAATATAACGTGTGCCTGGGCTTTTAAGATGGTGCCTGATCTCCACATACCTGTTGTCTCCTGAATGGAACAGCAATTCTCTTTTCACCCTGAGGATAATGTCAGCAGGAATTACTGAGGGTGAAGAATGAGAAGGGTATGATCTCAACTCAGCTTCCAACCCCTTTGAACATATATCTATTAATTCTAGAAAAGAAAAACATTTGAACATCATATCCAAGAAGATGTGTTGTAAGAAATTGTGGAAATAACCAGCAAGAAAAACCAAAGCTCAGATTCCAATCTCGACGCAGGTTAATCTTAGGTTAACTTCTTTATATTCTCTTGCATACTACACACACCATGAACATCCTTTAATATTCCACAGTGCACAAATAAAATTCTTGTGTGAAATTTAAATTATTCTTTAAAATTTGAAAGTTGGTGAGTTTATCTTGTGCATATGAAATATCATCTACATTGCTGTTCTTTTTCATTCGTTTCCATATTATAATTGAAAAACAAATAATGCTATGTTTGAATGTGTTTTGAATATTTCCTGGAAGTTTAGTTTAACAGTATGGATTGTATTATCCTAAAGAATTAAAGTCAGCACACTGTACTGATACAGACATACCCATGTTTATAGTAGCACAATTCATAATAGTCAAACTTTGGAACCAGCCCAGGTATCTGTTCATGGATGAATGGATAAAGAATATGTAGTAATATACACAAAATTTTTTTCAGTCATAAAGAATCATGAAATTGTGTCATTTACAGGAAAATGAATGAAACTTGAAAAAATTATATTAAGCAAAATAAGCCAAACACAGAAAGTCAAGGGTTTTATATTTTTTTCTCAGATGAGGAAGCTAAAGAAGATAAAAAGGTATGTGTCGGGAGGTGGGTCTCATGAAAATCAAAGGGAGATCAGTAGAACAGAGGAAAAATTCAGTAGAGGAAGGAGGAGAGGGAAATGGTAAAATTGGTGAGTGATATTGACTAAATTATATTGCTATATACACATACAAATATGTAACAATGAATCCCATTATGTACTACTATAATGCTCCAATAAAAAAATATGAAACAAGCCAGGCATGGTGGCACACGCCTGTAATCCCAGCGGCTCAGGAGTCTGAGGCAGGAGAATCACAAATTCAAAGCAGTTGCTAAGCAACTCAGTGAGACCCTGCCTCTAAATAAAATACAAAATAGGGCTGGGGATGTGGCTCAGTGGTCAAGTGCCCCTGAGTTCAATCCCTGATACAAACAAACAAACAAACAAAAAATCTCAAAAACATTCTTTACACAAATAGAAAAGAAAAATTCCAAACATTTGTCTGAAACCACGAAACCCTGAAATGTTTGCAGAGATGCTGAGAAAGAAAAATGAAATTGGAGGCATTATGCTTTCTAATTTCAGATATTTTTACAAAGCCATAGCATTCTAGAGTATAGCACTGGCATAAAACTAGGAACATAGATAAATGGAACAATGTAAAGAGCGCAGAACTAATCTAAACATTAGTTCTGTTTTATGTGCTGGAAGTTTAGTTTAACAGTATGGATGGTATTATCCTAAAGAATTAAAGTCAGCACACTGTACTGTGGTCAGGTGGACAAATTTTCAACAAGAGCACCAAGAAGACACGTGGAGGAAACAGAAGTCTCTTCCATACACATGGCTAAGAGAAAAATGAATTTCCACAAGAAAAAGAATGAAACTGGGCCCTTATCTTATGTCACATATAAAATCAACTTGAAATGGATGAGTGACATAAATGTTAGGCCTAAAACAATCAAACTTCTGGACAAGAACATAAGGGAAAATATCTTCAGCACTGTTTTTTGACAGTGATTTTTGTTTTTTGGATTTCCACCCTGGTATCTTGCAGACAGACTGCTTACTGTGAGCAGTAAGCACTCCCAGCCCCATCTGGGCACAGTTAGAGGGCCACACAGGACAGAGTCATAATCAAGAGCAAAACATAGAGATAATTGATGGCTGGAATAATTAGGGGAAGTTTTGGAATCTGGCAAATTAAGTTTTTGAAGAACAGTTATGGAGCTCATTAAGCTAAAAAGATGGCAGATAACCTCTGGGAACTCATCTTCAGAGTTCTGTCTCCTGAGAATTCCTCCCACATTAACCTGTGCCTCTAGCACACAACACCCAGAGGCAACTGATGTAAGCCTCAGATGTCTGGTGCAAGTAGGGACCTTTGGGGAAACTAAGAGACCAACAAAAGGACTGAGAAAATTAGTGCTCCAAAGCATGTTGCAAGAGTAATGTGCCAATAGAGAAGAGAAGGAACTGAAGATGTTGGGCTAATTGTGCTGCTAGAGACAGCACTCTGCTCATGACATGAATAGGCAGCACTTCCAATGCTTCTGTGAGTGAATTCTGCTTACTTTACTATTACCTTTTTTTCAAATAATTGTGAAAATAAAACATTGAGAGTTCAATTTTTTTAGAAGGCTGATTTTGATTAGCAAATCTTCCCTTTGAAAAATTAGAATAGATTGATGACTTACTAGATAATCTAGAAAATATTTGAAGAGTTTATAGCAATCTTTCTTAAACTCTTTTAAAGAACTGAAGAAAAGGTAGCACTCCCAGCCTCATGCTGAAAGGTCAATCATTGCCCTGAAACCACAATCAAGGATATAATAAGAAAACTAAATAGCAATATGCCCAAGTGACTAGTAATACAAAAATCCTCAAAACAAAACAAAAAAATAGCAAATTGAATTGGACAGCACATTGAAAAAAATCCATACTCCTGAGCAGGTGAGATTTATAATGGGATGCAAGGATGGTTCAATCAACATCAATCAATGAAATACATCAAACTATACAAAAACCATGATCATTAAAATTGATGCAGAAAAACATTTTAAAAAACCAAACAAGATAAAAATGTACATTAAAGTAGGAATAGAAGGAAATTCCTTCAACATAACAAAAAACAGGTATACAAAACCCACAGCTAAAACCACAGTAAATGGAGAGACTGAAATTTGTGCATCTAAGATCAGGAATTTTTGCTCGAATTCGGGGCCCCCAAAAGACCACCAGAGACCAAGATTGATGTAAGCAGCAAAGAGGTGTTTATTGCGAGCTAGCTTGGTCCACTGTGTACACATAGCAACTGGTGATGCTGAGAGGACCCGAGCCTAGGGTTTGCAGCAGTTTTATACCCTCATTCAGGAAGGTAGGGACTTCACATACATCATAGCATCTCTTAGCAAATCATCACACACCGCGGGAAAATCATAAAACAACTCTAAAACATGATTAGCACATTCGCTGGTGGGAGCAAGTTGGGTAAGGGTGATTGGTTAGTACAAGAGGGGGATTTGTTTGAACTGATTGGTTTAAGTCACAATGGGGGTATGTGCTGAACTACATGGTTTCCCAACATGTTATCAACCACCATAAACTACTGGGAGGGTCATCTGGAATCCCAGGTATTTTCCCTGTCTCATGCTGATTGATGGCTGCTAGGGGGTTGTTATGGGTCCTCACCTAGCCTGAGTCAGGGACACCTGGCTCCACAGATCTCTCCTGTTATTTGTAGATAAACAACTCAGCAGGGTGGGTATGTGCCTAGGAGTGCTCTGTGGGTTTTTCCAAGGACAAGGGTCATGCCCCTTCCTTGGACAGGCTTTGCTCTGAGGTAGAGGCTGGTTTCTCAAAAGTAGATAGGTAGAATAGAAGAAGGGGAATAAAGGGAGGGAGGAGAAGGAAGAAAGAAGGTGAACCAGAGACTGTAATGGAGTAAATTAAATTCCATGCATGCATAATTATGTTAAAAATATGGATCTTTATGTACAACCATGTAGCACAAATGAAAGCAAAAATACACAAATAAAATAAAAAGTGTTCCATAAAGAAAGTATAAGATAAACACCTACTACCATTAGAAATGTAGCACATTGGATAAATGCTGGGGAAGAGGTGGTAGATGACCCCTCAAAGCTGCAGAGGAGACCTCTGAAAGGAGGGTCTGCCTAGTGAACTTGGTACTGGGGTTCAGAGCTGGATCTCCCAGTGCCAGGATGTGGACTTCTGGTAGGAAACTCTGCCTGGTAAAGCAGGCATCTTTGAAGAGTTCAATGAGGCTGGTTTTGAATATGAATAGAGATAAAGCAGAAGAACCCAGCAACTGCTATTAACTAAGGCTCATCATACAAGGGGGGAAACTAAAAAGAGAATCTCTAATATGCCTAATTCTCAGAAATTAATGGGGAACAGCTACAGAAGATTGATATACATTGAACTACAGAAGAGGTTGAGATAGAGAAGAAAATTTTTTGTTGATAAGTTTATCTACAGTAGTATTTCTGTTCATCATAATGAACTATCAAAAATTAATTAAGAAAAAAAATCATATTTACAGTAGCATCAAAACTATGTATAAACATCATAAGACTAGGGTCCTCATTAGAATAAGATGTACTCCATTTTGAATAATTATGTCCAAATATACTCTACCATCATGTATAACTAAAAGGGACAAATGTATGTATAAAATAAAATACTTAGGAATGAATTTAACCTATGAGGTGAGCAATCTGTGCATTTAAAACTACAAAATATTGATGAATGAAACTAAGAAAGAAAAAATAAATGGATTCAGGCCTCTGGACCAGGTCATGTTAGCTGCTGTTACACTGCTGGGGCAGACACTGTGAACAAAGGGGCCCAGGCTTGAGTTGCAGCATCCCTGATATGTTTGGGGACTGAGACTTGGGCAGAGAAAAAATATGGAAAGAGCAAGAGAGACAGTGTAGGAGATCAGATCCTAGAAGAAGTGAAACATACTAGATTGGATTTTCCTGCCTTCGTACCTGAAAGAACAATCAAGTCTTGTCGTCGGAGAAAATGCCCGTTTATTGAGGAACAGCTCTGCATATTTATAGAACGGGGTGGTTTGACAGTTATAACAGTTTAATGGTTGAAGGGTTTGACAGTTAACATGGGTTGCTTTTTGATTGGTGGGTAAGGATCATGTGAGCCAGCAGGGCTCACCATTGGATGGCAGAATCATGTGAGCCAGCAGGGCTTGCCATTGGATGGCAGGATCATGTAGCCAGCAGGGCTCACCATTGGATGGCTCTTCTTGGGGGTTGGGGAAGTTAGTCTTTGGAGCTGGGGCGACTCCCAATGGTACCCACTGTGAGGACTCCCAGTATAAGGGGAGTCTCTGAATAATTGTGAGGAAAGACAAACATCCCATCAAGGTTTGTGACTGAAGGCGTGAGTTGTATTAAACATGGGTAAATTAAAAAAGAAAGAAAGAAAGTAAAGTAACATGATATTCAGTAGCCATATACTTCAGGTCAGTTCGTAAAACTGTTGTAGTTAAAGTTTAGAGAAATCAGTGTACTCACATATTGCTGACAAGAACAAAAGTTAGTTCAATATCACGTGCATAAATTTGTCCATCAAATACTGATGCCGCCAATTATAATTGATGCCACAGAAATGCAAAAGACTACTAGTAACTCTTATAAACAACCATATGCCAACATATTGGAAGATCTAGAAGAAAGGGACAAATCTGTGGCAAATATAATATACCAGGGCTGAATTATGAGAAAATATAAGGTAGACATCATTAATGACTAATAAATTTGAATCAGTAATAAAAAGTTTCCCAGTTAAAAAAAAACCCCAGGAGCTCACAGCCTCACTACTGTTCTACCAAACATTCAAAAAGAAGTGACACCCAGTCTCTGGAAACTACTCCAGGGAATTGAAATGAACTTTGATCTTTCAAGTTCCATTACACAAAGCCAACGTTTCCCTAGTATTAGATCCAGACAACTATTCAATAACCACCACAAAAAAAAAGAGAGAGAGAATTACAAACAAAGACGGATGTAAGCATTGACAAAGACAGATGTAAGCATTCTCAACAAAATCTAGAAAACAAAGTCCAACAGCACATCAAAAAGAGCATACTGTATTCATATGGAATTTATCCCAGGAAGCCTAACAGATAGAGACTGGCAAATCCCACACTGTGTCAACAGAACAAAGAAACAAAATGTCCATAGGTGGATATATGGACTTTTAAAAATGCTGGTATACACATATATTGGAAATTTATTCATCCACTAAAAGTGGTAAATGCTATAATGTGGACTACTTTTGAAAACATCAGGCTTAGTCCCGTCATAAAAAGGAACATGTTGAGTGATTCTATTCATACAAAATATCTAGACACAAATTCAAACATGAAGATTATACTTAGTGGCTTACAGTCACCGTAAGTAAGGATAAGTAAGTGAATGATAGGTATTTCATTGAGAGTGATAAAAATATTTGGGAACAAGATGTAGCTGGAAGTTATACAAATTTGTAATGTGGTAAACAACATTGAATTGATAACCATGTGTGGTGAGCCGCTTCTGCCGTTTCTGCAGACTATGGTCGCCATTACAAGATGACGCTGGCTCCGCTGTGGTCTGTGACAAACAACTTCTTATCTGGGAAAGTTGGCACATGATTTTTCACCACCCTGTGAGAAAGTTCCACGCGGCAGCTTTGCATTGGGGCTTGGGATGCTTTATTAAGGCTGGGAGGGGCACCCGAGAGAGAGAAGAAGAAATATCAAGGGCCTGAATAAACTGCTGAAAGAAGATTCCTGAGTTGCGTCTTCCTTGCGGGCAAGGGGTCGCGACAAGTGGTGCCGAAACCCGGGAACCAGAACTTTCAGCAGTCAGGGGTGGTGCACCGGTTAGTCCCAGGTAAGTGGGATCCGCGATCAAAGCGGGGTTAGTCCCTAGTAAGTGGGATCCGCGACCAAAGCGGGACAGCTCCTCTGTAATGAAAGAGAGAGCCTTACATTTTATTGCAGCTGCACTGTGTACTTTCGCTCCTACTTTCGCTTTCTTTTTTGTGTGCTTCCTTTGTTGTTGTGTCATGGGTGCCGCATCTTCAAGTCCGCTTCTCCTGGCCCTAGATGGCCTGTTACGTTCCAAGGGACTGGAAGTGAAACATAGTACTTTACAGAGATTTTTACAGAAGATAGATATCGCTGCACCGTGGTTTGCATTTTCGGGCAGCCTTACTGTGCCTAGTTGGGATAAATTAGGCAAAGATCTTGACTTTGCTTCTGAGCAGGGCATATTAGAGGGTGGGGTGATACCCCTTTGGAAAATGGTCCATGGTTGCCTTACAGATGGTAAATGCCAGGAAGCTGTGAGTGAGGGTCAAGCTATTCTTGAGCAACTGCATGAGGAAAAATCTGAAGGATCATGTAGTGAAGTGGCAGAGAGTATTAAAAGTAACAGTAGTGAGAAGGCAAAAGAGCCTGAAGATAAAAATAGGAGAAGGCTCTACCCAGACTTGACCGAATTAAAAACGCCTGAGAACACAAGCGACTCAGAGAGTTCTGAGGACCTTGATATATTGTTACAACAACTACATAAGATAAAAATGAAAAAGAAGAAAAAGGAGACACAGGGCACGCAGGTGTACTGTAAGAAGGGGAAGGGAGTTAACATCGGTCAACAAAACTCTGAGGAGGAGGAGGTAGAATATCTAGAAGAAGATATGGTGCAGATTGCCCCACCTCCATATGTGGGGGGGAGCCAAGGTTCCGGGAGATCTTTTCATGCACAAGTTTGGAGGACAGTTAATACAGATATGGGACTTGCATACCCTGTATTTCAGGACAATAACATATTATAAATAGATATCATGAGCCTTTAGACTTTAAGATAATTAAAACCTTGGCAGAATCTGTCCGCACTTATGGCATAGATGCCGCTTTCACTCTCACTCAGGTGGAGGGACTTACTAGATTTTGCATGACTCCCTCAGATTGGGCTAGTCTAGTCCACGCTTGTGTTTCCCCAGGGAAATATTAGGAGTCCAAAGTTGGCTGTTTAATGTTTCTGGCAGTACCCAAGACTCGGAGCGAGGTAGGAGGCTTAAAATTTCTGCAAATAATTCACAATTGTTTAATGCTACATTACCCTCCGCAGCAGTCTGTCTCCAATCTCCGTTCCTGTTTCTTTTGGCTAATGTTACATTACAGGGGATGCTTAATTGTTCTAATATTACCTGTTATTTGTCTGAGTGTTGGAATGGCTCCTGGACTATGGCAATGGTTATGAAATTTCCAACCTTTGTCCCGATCCCGGTTACTGCAGATCCAGAGTCATTTCCTATTGTTGAACTGATTAGAGCCAGTAGAGATTTTGACATTACGGCAGCCATAGTGACAGCTGTGGTGGTATCTGCTGCTGCAGCAGTTATAGCTGGAGTAGCCATGGCCAGCCAGGTACAAACTGCTGCCACTATTAATCAGGTTATTCAACAAACATCCACCATACTTGAATCTCAAAGTAAAATTAATCAACACATTTTATCTGGGATTCTGGCTGCTAATCAAAGGATAGATCTGCTTCAAGCTCAAGTTGAGGAATTGTCTGACCTAGTACATTTGGGTTGTATTGACCAACGTGCACATTTATGTATAACCTCTGTCAGATTTTATGATTCCAGAAATGCCTCCCGCATCATTGGAGAGTATCTATCCGGAACCTGGTCCATGGAAGCAGAAGACTTGATCCAGTCTCAACTAACTCAGATTGCTGTTCTGAATAGCACCCGTGTCGAACTTTGGGTCAATTCACCAGTTGGCTATCCTCTGCCTTTTCCTTTTTTAAGGAGTGGGTGGGGGTAGGCATTTTTGGTGCAATGTGTTGCTTCGGTATGTTCCTCTGTTTGTGGTTTCTCTGTCGCCTTAAGGCCCGCAGTGCTCACGATAAGGCTATGATCATACAAGCTCTTGCAGCTTTAGAAAATGGCAACTCGCCTCAAGTCTGGCTTGCGCATCTTAAGCAGTAAACCTTTGTCATGGTCGTTACACCCCAAGTTATTATAACATTGCACTGGGATCGACATGACTTTCCTTGTTATTCTCTTAGTGTTGGAAAGCCCTTGCACTCTGCCAGTCTTACTGCCATTGCACGCAGATGGGTTTCCACACTAGTACTTTTCTATCGCCTTGAAGTCTGTGCCTTTCTTTCAGGGTGCTGTCAACTTGTTTGTCCTTATAAACAGCCACAGTTCAGCCTCAGCTATCCCCCTTCGTCCACCATCGTTACGATACAGGATGCGAGGCAAGGCACTGCACTTGAACTGTTACAAAGGTTAACTTTCTGTTATATGGATTTCAACTCAATGATAAGAAATTTTGGCTGCTAAACTGCAGATAGTGTAAGATATTTCCCTCCAGGGTAGTAAGTGCTTGAGAGTTGGTTACCACCCTTAATGTTAATCTGATCCCATAAACATCCCTAACTCACACTGAGGCAAAGGAGTGCAGAGATGAAAATACACACAGTGAAAGCCATCAGTCTTTCCTCAGTGTCATTAGTTTCTCAATAATGACTTAAGGTGATGCCCAGTAGAGGAATTTTACTGTGTCATCCATTACCCATGCTGGCATGTGGCCAGCTCCTATCTCCTGGGCTCTGGAGATGCTTTTGCTTGGCGGTGTGCTCAGTCTTCCTTCTGTCTCTGCAGATTGAGCTGTGGGGTCCCGGGGGCCCTGGTCTCACTGGCAAGGTACTAGGTTCACATAAAGCAGGGGTGACTGAGCTCCCCACATCCTGCTTGGCATTGTGCTGGCTGGACAGGTTCACCCCGGATGCAAATATAGTTGATGGGAGAAGCCAAGGAGAGACACTGTTTTGCTCCCACAAGGAGAACGGGCGATGCTCAGGAGTGAATATTTGGCAGTTAGAGTCCAAATACATCCAAAGCTTCATTTTTATTCTGCTCACTAAATTGCAAGCTCATCCACACAATCAACTAGCCCAGAAACAAGTGATTAATTCTGCAAAGAGTAACAGACACAGTGAAGACTTGTGAACACTGTAGTATTTGCTATGATTTCATGTGCTTCAAGAGTAATGTGCAGAGTGTGCTGGACCTCTGCCCAGTGTTTGCAAGTACCACATGTGAGGGTTCTTCATGCTTCCTCTTATGGGTTTCAAATTCTTTTTTCTCACCACAAATTTAGTAAATACACTGAATTTTTTGCAAAGAAATTTGAGATATGACAAATAAATACATTCAGATTAAGGCAATAGGAGGACAACATGCCAAATAGCTTACAGGTGACAGGTAGGAGGATAAGAATTAATTTATGCAAATGACATACATTCATATTTTCAAGTAACTCTGGGAAATAAAAACATTTAATATGGTATACATTTTTTTTCATGGAAGCATTTTGAATTCATCCATCTCAGCTTTTACTGCTCAAAATTATATTTGTCTTTTTCAATTATTTTTCCCATTTTATACTAAAGGTATGGTGGATGAGGATGTGTATCCAGTGGTAAAAATATAAAAATAGAGTTGCACAGCCTTTGGAAGCACATTATGAAGATCAGGATAAAATAAAGTGCCCCTCAGCATTCCTCGATGGCTGATCAATAGCACTAAGCCATAATTGCTAATATGGAAAAATATAATTTAGAAAATAATTAATTCCTGTATCTTACAACCCAAGCAAGACTTTGCATTTTTACATACAATCTGTTTCCCATACATTTCCTTATTTTAAGCACTATCCAGAGAAGTACCAAAAGGGAAAATTCCCAGCTTTCCCACTTCATAAGGAAAGCATTCTTGTAGCAGTCCCTCTTCATACTTCTGGCATTAAAAATATGCTAACTTCTCCTCATACTTCTTTTGGTGACCCTCATGCTACCTGAACTTTGTTTAATTTATGTCCCCAACTTTTGGCTTTTATGAGGAAATTTTCAATAAGCATTTTTCACCCCTTAAAAGAGAATGTAGTTCTAAACACTCTAAATATTATTAAGGTCAAACTAAAGCTTATTTCTTATTTTAAAAAATATGGGAACCTAAAATAATCATATTTTGTAGGTCTCTCAGGAATACTTTGATGATCTATGACAGGTGATTCATATTTTTATTTTATCATATCCAAATTTCTGAAGATTCCTATGAGACTGATCCCTGAAAAATGTTAGTCAAATTTAGAGAAGAATTTTTCAGTTAAACACACATAAATCAAACTACACACTGGAGAATTACTAAGTTCCTTTGGAAAAACTAAAATAGTACATGGTTTAGTATACAAAAAATAGAAACCAACAAAATGTGTCTGTGGTTCTATGCCAGCTTCCAGATTGCAAACACATATATAACTGTCCATCTCATACTTGACACAAATATCTAGGGATGGTCATCAAGGACCCCTGTAGTACCTGGAAGTTAGTAGAGAAGGCTGAAAAGCTGCAAGGTGTTTAATATGGATTTGTCTCATCACCCATCACCTTCTGAATTTGTCATATGTATTTACTTTCTTACATATTGTATTATTTTTCTCTTATGGTAATTATTTTAAAATACCAATATTTTTCTTGTTTCCAAAACCTCAGTCTCTGAAACACCTGTGGCCATATTTGTGTCATCAGTAAACACATGTTGGATGATTACTGCTTCAAAGAGATCTTACCTTGCAAGTGCACAGGACACTGGGCTTGCATGACCTCCCACCAGCCTGCACTGTATGTGATGCAGCTGTGACTGTGGGAAAAAAAATTGAGATTGTAAAGCACTTTCCAGAGAACAACTTTCATTTACGACTTCTTTAAAGCCAAATACATAGTAATGGGGGAAATTAAATCATTACGTCACAGTAGGAAAGGGGCTGTGGCAGCCAGTTCCAGGGGATGTTATGAACAAGGAGGTCGCTATGAGCTTCAGGTTTGTGTCAGAGAAGAATGGGAGATGGGACGAAAAACAGATTGCAGTAGACTGAATAAGACCTCTTTGAACTTCACCCTCACTGTGAAATTAACAGCAACCTACTTGTGTCTGGCCACCCACCATCAACTCTGGGGGACACACACATTTCCAGAGGAACACAGGCAGGCTCAGCAGCAAGGTCACTTTTCTAAGGGGTGAGTGTGGTTAACCTGGCAAGGTGGTGAGGAAGAACCAGGTTTGCAGAAGGCAGAGGAAATGATGATGGAGTTGACTCTTGAAGTGCTGCAGAAGTGTTGCAATCATGAGCAAAACTTTCTTTTAGAATATACAGTCAATATCTTTTTAATGGTTATGACACCATTGAGAAGAAAAGAATATAATGGAAGGTGTCACCAAGAGGAAAGAAAATCATTGTATAGACAAAGGAATGTTCAATGTCATGGTACTGAGCAAGGAATAAAACATGGGAATAAAACAATGGTAAAGTAGAAGTTTAGGAGAACATCATCTGGGCTGGAACCCGAAGGCTTTTAAGACCTTACACTGATCTGTTGGAGAGGAAAAGTCAGTTTCAGTGGGAGCTGGAGCAGGTCTGTCTGAGGGCGTGTGGCCATGAGATAGCACCACCCACATTCTGGGGCAGGGGGGAACAGGAAGAGTGGGTAACTGCAGGAGAGTCCAGGTGCAGTCAGGTCACCTCAATTTACCACAACACAGGACCTGCAGCCCTGGAATGGGAAAGTATGTTTTTCAGAGACTGTCTCCTCTTGGGTAAATTTTCTTTTTTAATGTTCATGGAGATAAATCCTCCAACTTAATGAATAGATTCCTACATAAAAATATAAAAAAATGACAATTTGAATTTTTTAAATGTGGATACACTGGCAAAACAATGTTGAAATTGTATTCATGGAAGAGAAGGAAGGGAACTAAATTAGAGAGCATTAAAGAACTCACTGTCATACAGGTGGTCAGGCAGGAGAGAAGGTGAGCAACCCCCCGGAAATGCTCTCTGTATGGGAGTTCTCAAGAGGTCATGATGGAGAAGCTGAGGACAAGCCCTGCACGTCATGCCCAGATCCTGGGCTTCAGACTTCCACACCTACACTGTGAGGTCCACTCTGCTTAGAAATGATTAAACATATCAAAAAACCAAGAGTGACCTTTCTTCTGCAAGGAAAGTTACTGCAAAATACAAGAAAACCATGTGGACATGAATATGTAAAGTAATTGTATTAATCATGTATTTTTTTTTTTTTTTTTGCTTATTCTCTCCTATCTCTTTATCTTCTCATACAACCAGAATCTCCAGTAAATGGCCACTTCCACCATAGTAACTGAATTTCTCCTTCTGGGTCCTCCTGATGCCTGGAAACTGAGTTTTCTCTATTTCCTGGTATTCCCACTGACCTACCTGGGCACCTCGTTAGGGAATCTTGTCATCATTGCTGTTACCACTGCTGGCCAGAACCTGCGCCCGCCCATGTACTTCTTCCTCAGGAACCTGTCCATTTGGACATGTGCTACATTTCCATCACTGTCCCCAATGCTTGTGTCAACTCTCTCACTGGCAACAGGGCCATTTCAGTGGCTGGCTGTGCAACCCAAATCTTCCTGGTCATGTGTTGAACTTCTATTTCTCTGCATCATGGCCTGGGACCACAATGTGGCCATCTACCATCCCCTCCAGTATACCCCACCATCTCCCTCGGTTTGTGTCCCCATGACCCTGGCTTCCCTGCTCAGTGGTCCCTGGTATTCAGGTGTGCACACTGGAAACACATTTCAGCTGTCCTTCTGTCAGTCAAACATGGTCCACCAGCTCTTCTGAGGCTCTCTTGATCTGACACCATCAGCATCAAGGTCTTTCTTCTTGTCTTTGCTAAGGTGGTTTGTGGTGGTTGCTTTATTTTTATTGCCATGCCACATATTTGCATACTTTCTGCTGTGTTGAAAATTCCCAACAACGATCCAGGCAAAACCTTTTCCTCCTGCACCCCTTATATCCTTGTGGTGTCAGTCTTCCTTAGTTCTGGCACAGGTGTGTACCTGAGGCCTTCAGAAACCTCTGACACATTCTAGGACATGGTTCTCTCTGCCTTTTACACCACAGTTCCTTCTTTCCTTTTTTAAAAAAAAATTTAGACATAGATAGACCTTTATTTTATTCATTTGTATATGCAGTGCTGAGAATCGAATCCAGTGCCTCACACATGTAAGGCAAATGCTGTACCACCGAGCCACAACCCCAGCCCCACAGCACCTCCTTTCTTGAATCCTCTCATCTACAGTCTCGGGCACAAACAGGTAAAGGAAGTTATGAGGAGAATAATGCAAAGACAGTTGTTCTCAAGGAAATGATAAAGATGTGTTTCAGCACTATCCTAATTTCACTGATTGAGGTTCTTAATCAGATACAATGCTCTTTATAAGTCCTGTGCTTTACAAGTTACATTGCCTACTCTAATATTACCTTATTTGGTCCTGACTGCTTGATGTTATCAAATAATTTTTTTATTTACTCCATCATTTCTATTTATCCTTCATAAAATGTATAAGGTTAGCAAATGCATCTTTATTGAATGAATATAATTCAAGGTATTGGCTGAAATCATTTGAGATTGTATGTTTATGATTCATCAAATAGTTCACAATACCTCTATCAAGTAATGTCACAGAAGAAAACTTTACAGATCAACATGGAGACAATCTGCGCTCACATCATTTGATCTTATTCAGTGATCTTAGTGACGTGTGAAATAAATATGGAAGGTCAGTGATATATAATTGTGTCAATTTAATTACACGGGAAATACACAAAGTTGTATCCTAAAATAGTTCTAACCAAAAATGTAGAGAGAATTTCAGTAGTATTCCTTTTCATCTGGAACATGAAAAAAGAAGAAACTCCTTGTCCATGAAGTAAACAGAGGGCCATGGTTACCACACCCTGTGTCCCAACAGTCACTTCTGTCCACTGGGGAAGAGTACCTGCCTTCCTTAGCCTCGTTGGCTGCTGGTATTTTATTACGGCCATGAGTGACCCAGAGTTGAGGACCTAACCCTGGAGCTGAGTTGCAGGTCAGTTTTCAGATAGTAGTTTTCCTCCCATACATCTACTTCTGTAATATGTAAGAGATCTGTCATGCCTGATAATGATGAAAAACAGAGGCAAAATACCTCTCTGAAATTGTCTGATAGCACAACTTAGACATCACTTCTTTGAGCTGGTGTTTTATTAGGTGGAGAGACTTAAAGTAGAAAGATAATCAAGCAGAACTGAAGATAAACAGGAAAACCCAACTAATGAGTGTATCACAAGGTTCTCAGATGGAAGATTTGAATTTTGTACACTTGCATCCATAGTCCTTCCCTAAGCTCTGTTTTTGAGAAAATCTGGATAAGTGGCTAGCGTCTACAAAAGGCCCATGTGTTATTTCAGCAGTCAAAATCTATTCTGGCTTTTACTTAGTAGGCTTTCCAGAATTGTGGTCGCTTCCATTTGGGGTATTTTCATCTGAACTGCTGTTTCATGTTTGAATGGAGTTACTTATGAAAATAAATAATTTACCACAAAATCTTAGTGACAAATGGATCTGGGTGGCACTCAAAGAGAAATAAGGACAAGCACGACATCTGTTTGATGGTTTTAGGCAGATCTTGAGTCAAATGAAGCCACGTGTCTTCTTCATGGAGGAAGTGGGAACATAAAGAACAAGATGATGGGGAAAGGAAAGAAGAGTTCTCATCAGTAAAAACACTGTAATGCATCCAAAGTCTTAAACAGAAGCACAAAAAAAGCAAAGAGCTAGGAAAATGACAAAGAGCACTCAGCTAAGGAACCATGATGGGCAACTTCAGCCAACTGCACAGTGGCCCAACTGGTATTTCAGGGTTCTGGGAAAGCTTCCCTCTGCGTGGCAGCGAATGCCAGCTCCAAGTTGGTCTTTACTGTGTCCAGATCGAGTTCTGCTCCGGCAGCCTCCAGTTGTTTTGAGGATGACTGATTATGTTTAAGTGTGAAGGAGGAATCAACAGGGCACCCTTTCAGGATCTTGCTGACATGCTAGCTAACAACAGTTGTTAAAGACCCTTTCCAAATGGACCCAAAGTTCACGTTTCTCTGCAGGCTCTTCTGAAAGTGCAGTCTCTTACCTGTGCCTAGTGTTTGTCATTGTCAATAAGGCTCAAAACCATCATATCCGAGCTCCTTACTGTCTAACATTCACTCACTTGATTTGTATCTCTTCTCTTTGGTTTTAACTATAAACAAGTTAAAAAAGAATGAGTGCCATCTTGAACAGTGGATACAGACGTCTCCCTGGAAGGATCGCCTGTTCCACTTCCCATGTCACTTCAGGAAACTTGTGGCCAAGCTCATGGCCACAGCAGGAGAAGCACTATCTGCTTCATGGGTGAAACACACATGCCTCCTTCTCCACGCACCTCGATGGCAGCCTTACTGGGGAGCAGGAGGCTGTGTCAGCAAGCCCACCTTCACTCACAGCTGTGCACAACACACCCTGACCTCAGAAACTCTGCCTTGACCTTGGATTGGCTCCTGTTGTCCTTTTATTAGTATCCACCCATCAGTACCAACTTACGATCATGAGTTCTGACCGAGTGAACAAGACTCCATGGAACCATGAAACCCTAGAGACACAGCCTCAGAGCACACTCCTAACTTGAGCCAGGATGCAGACTTTAACCCCCTACTGAATCAGAGGCTGGGTTCCACTGGGAAAGGCCATTGGTGTCCTGCCAAAGCTGTATAGGAAGTGTTAACTGTTATTCCACCTTCTGGAAAAACCCTACAGACTTCTACCAGGGCAACTATGCCCCTGGGAAAATAAAATAATCAGACATTTCTGGACCCTCTAGCACAGGCTCTGAACTCATGCCAATTCAGGAGATCTAAAACTGTGTGTGTGTGTGTGTGTGTGTGTGTGTGTGTAGGGGGGTGCTGGGGATATAGCTCAGTTGGCAAAGTGCTTGCCTCGCATGCATAAGGCCCTGGGTTCAATCCCCAGCACCACAAAAAGAAAAATAAAATAAATAATAAAACTATGTGGACTATCTGTATGGACTACCAGTTGAAATAAGAGGTCATGAAAATTAGGTGATCTAAAGCACTGGCCCGACATGCACAGCAACCAGCAGAACACCTCACTGTCTGCTTGGCCTGTGGATGAAGGCCATATGCTGGGAAATCCAAGTGGCACCACTAGGACTGCTTCCTCATGCACTCTGGTAAAGCAGGAGCAATGCCACACTCCCAGGAGGCTGCAGAGATTGGTGCCACCACCAAGTCTGTGAAGGACATGGTGTTCATTCTCATCATATTCTCACTAGCACTACTCTCTGTGGAAGAGATCTGGGGGACAATTGTGTGTTCTCCAGAGCTTAACTGGGCACCAGATATGGATTCATTGCATCAAACAAATAGCACTTTGCCTGGTGATGGGTGCACAGCTATTGACCCGCATTTGCTTTTCCACAATATAATTTAATACAGTCTGCCAGAAGCAATCTTCTTTCATCTGGCAAGGCGAACAATACACTCTCAGTGTCCTAACCCAGGAACATATTGGCATTCCAGCCCTGCATCATGATTTTTAGCAGGGACCTTGATTACCTGCACCTGCTACAGGACTTATCAGTGAGTCAGTTACATGACACTGAGTGGACCAACCAAGCAAGAAGCAGGAAACGCTCTTGGCTGGCTGGCAATCATTTGTGTGTCAGAGTGTGGATAAAGTCCAACCAAAGCTCAGGGGACTTACACATCAGGGAAGCAGCTAGGGATATAGTGGTCTGGGTCATGAGATATGTTCTCTCACATGAAGAATAAGTCATTGTACATGGCCCCATCTACAACTGAAAAGAGCCATTTATGATCTCTGAATTTTGAAAACAACCTACTAGTTACATGGGTGTGTTATGTCTGCCCATATTACCAAGTGGCCATGAAGCCTCTGGCTTTCAGTGGGGAGGAGAACAAGAGAAGGTTCTGCAACAAGTCCAAGCTGCCATGTAAACTTCTCTGTCACTTGGGTCCTATGTGCCAGCAGATCCAGACATGTCTGAAATGACAGTGGCTTCTAGTGACACTGCTTAAGTGTTTGGTAGGTCACTACAGGTGAAGTACAGCACAGACCCCTAGGATTTTTAGAGCAGATTCTTGCCATATTCTGTGGATATACTTCTTTTATTTAAATTAGCATATATTAATTTGTTTAAAATACAGCACAAGAAATGCAAGTAGAATCACTTCTTTGCACACCGGCTGGCTTTCTTACATCAGATTAAAAAGGAAAGTCTTCACATGTACTAAGCACCAAGGAAGCCCCACAGACTATCACCATCACTCACCTTATACATATGAATTTTGGGATTCTAACTCCAGAATGTTCAACTCATGCTAGTGATGTTGTGTTAGCAATAATTCCTCAAAACTCAATCCTGTAAGTAGTATTCATTTCTCTCTTAGCAAATCAAATTTGAATATTCATCATGTGCCATAAAATGGTATTGCTTTGTGCATGTCTTTAAAAGAATGCCATATGAAATCATAGAGATAAACGATAAGATATAAACAATAGGGTGTGAGCTAAAGCCACCTCTTTTGCAGACATATTTCAGAGACACCCTAAAGGAGAGCATGTGCATGTCATGATTGAACTTTCTTTTTGATTCAAGTCCTCCATTTCCTGATTTTCCTTGGGCTGACCCACTTTCCCAGCAGTCTTAGCCAAGTGTCCTTTACCTCTTGGTTCTTCAGAATGTAGATGAGAGGGTTCAACAGGGGTGTGACCACTGTGTTAAAAAAAGTGAAAAACTTGCCAACCTTTGAAGCAAAATTGCTCTTAGGGTTAATGTGCACCATGGCCACTGTCCCATAAAACATGGAGACTATAAGGAAGTGGGAGGATCATGTTCCTTACAGCCTGAGCTATGCAGCCCTAGGAAGCCAGGATCAGTCATAGTGAAGATGACAATGGTGATGGTCATCTGCCACTCATTGGCAGAGGTGTCTCCACAGGCCAGGTGCATGAGAATAGGCATCTCACACAGAAAGCCATCCAGGAGGCGATGGGGGCAGAAAGTCCACAGGAAGGTGGTGGAAGATGGGACTATCCACCAGGACAATACCTGGGGTACAGAGGTTGAGGTGAAACAGAGACCAAAGAAAGAAAGATTGCTAAGAAAGAAGTACATGGGGAAATGGAGATGGGGGTCCACACAGGACAGCAGGATGATGCTGGAGTTGCCAAGGATGGTCATGGTGAATAAGAGGATCACAACCTACAGCTGGGGCCACTCAGAGATCCCCAGCAGAATGAAGCCCACTGGGAAGTTCTGGTCAGTCCTCCCTGTTGTTTTTGGCATCATGGTTCCAACATAATGATAAGCAAGTTTTTGTATACAAATTTTGTAGAAAGACTCTACTGTCATTTACTTGGAGAGGACAAGCATTGTTAGTTTGGACAACAGGATGCAATGGCTTTCCTATAAATATCTGTTGTTTAAACCAAAGGGGTTTTGCAGTACCTCTTGCAATTGCCCTGTAAAATCTGCAGCCCCAGAATTCCCAGTTGAATGGTCTCCTTAGAATACTTACATGCTCCTTCCAGATTGTATACTCAGGCATGTTTATATACATGGAATTAAAAGTTGAAAAAAAGTTTTGTCTTTCATTTATCTACATATTTTCCTCCAAAAGAAACAGATGTTTTGAGTTATTTGTTAATATAAATAGCAATTCATGGGATGGAGATTATCCCAGAACCAATCGTTATCTGCCCTCAGTATAATCTTCAGGAAGTGGGACTTTGGACTGTATATCATTTTCTGAGTGACCAAAGAAGTACCTTGGCATAGAAGACATATCAATGTTTAAAGAGTGCAAACTGGGTTGGGCACTGCTTCCTTTGCCTTCAGTGAATTAAATTAAGGAAACAGGCTTAGCAACCCCATCACTGTTCTTACCTGATGAATGACCACAACAACCACAGTCTCAGAGGATTCTGTTCCAGACGAAAGAGGATGCTGGTATAGTAGCCCTGCAGCCTTTCAGCACAAAGCACTGACTTTCATAGAACTCGTGGGCCTGAAATCACGATCACTACTACCTGATTTTATCCCATATATGTCCATCATTGTAATCCTCAAAAACCAACTAGGCATAAAGAATAAATACCGAGCCCCAGGGAAGCGGAGACAAGGAGGCGCCGCCGCCCCCTCCTCGCGGCGACTCCCCGGCCCTGCGCCCGCAGCATGCCGGCCGCGGAGCGGAGCGCCGCCCTCCTCCCGGAGCTCGTGTAGGCGACGACGCTGCCGGCCGCGGGGCCGCGGCTGCAAGGGTAGCGGGGCCAGAGTTGGGCACCCGGGCGCCGCAAGGCGGGCGGAGCGGGAGGAGAAGCAGGCATCCTTCGCGGCGTGGCGGGCGGCGGCCCTGCTGCCCGGCGCGCCCATGGCCCTGGGGGAGGGGGAATGCGATCTGCACTCCGCGCCGGCCTCCGCCTCCCCCCGCGCCGCGTGCTCGGCGCCCCCCAGAGCTGCTCCGGTCGCCGCCGCCCCTCAGCTGCGGGCGCCGAGCCACTAGCTGCGCTAGGACCCATAGCCGCTGGCCGCCGAGGGGCGGAGGCAAGGGAGGAGTGGGAGCGAGAGGGCCCGGGAGACGGGCGCCGGCCCGGGTGCAGCACGGCATGCAGCTGCGGGCTCCCGCGCCCGCGTGAGGGTGTCGGTCCCGGGCCCCGCCATGGCTGGGAAGGACAGTGGCAACCTGAAGACGGTGAGGTTGTGGCGGGACGCCGCCCTTCGCGCCAGGAAGCTGAGGAGCAACCTGCGACAGCTAACCCTTAGCGCGGCTGGGGGCTGCCCCGGGGCCGGAGCCGGAGCGGATCCGCTCGAGTCCCCCGACGCTCCCCAGCTAGTGCTGCCAGCCAACATCGGGGACATTGAGGTGCTGAACCTGGAGAACAACGGCCTGGAGGAGGTGCCTGAAGGACTGGGGTCGGCGCTTGGCAGCCTACGCGTCCTGGTCCTGCGCAGGAACCGCTTTGCCCGGCTGCCCCCTGCGGTGGCCGAGCTGGGCCACCATCTCACGGAACTGGACGTGAGCCACAATGGGCTGACAGCCCTGGGCGCTGAGGTGGTGAGTGCCCTAAGGGAGCTGCGCAAGCTAAACCTCAGCCATAACCAGCTGCCTGCTCTGCCCTCCCAGCTGGGCGTCCTTGCCCACCTGGAGGAGCTGGATGTTAGCTTCAACCGACTGGCGCACCTGCCCGACTCACTCTCTTGCCTCTACCGCTTGCGCACCCTCGATGTGGACCACAACCAGCTCACTGCCTTTCCCCGACAGCTGCTGCAACTGGCGGCCCTGGAGGAACTGGACGTGTCCAGCAACCGGCTGAAAGGCCTACCTGATGATATCAGTGCCCTGCGTGCCCTCAAGATCCTCTGGCTGAGTGGGGCCGAGCTTGGCACTCTGCCCATCGGCTTCTGCGAACTGACCAGTTTGGAGAGCCTCATGCTAGACAACAACCGGCTGCAGGATCTGCCCACCCAGTTCAGCCAGCTGCAAAGGCTCAAAATGCTCAATCTCTCTTCCAACCACTTTGAGGAGTTCCCTGCAGCTCTGCTGCCCCTGGCTGGTCTGGAGGAGCTTTACCTTAGTCGCCATCAGCTCACCTCAGTGCCATCCCTTATCTCGGGGCTGGGAAGGCTTCTCACTCTGTGGCTGGATAATAACCGCATCCGATACCTGCCCGACTCCATTGTGGAACTGACCGGCCTGGAGGAGCTGGTGCTGCAAGGGAACCAGATCGCAGTGCTTCCTGACAACTTTGGCCAGCTCTCCCGTGTGGGATTGTGGAAGATCAAGGACAACCCACTGA
The DNA here is from genome assembly GCF_021218885.2 of Marmota monax. Classification (NCBI taxonomy): domain Eukaryota; kingdom Metazoa; phylum Chordata; class Mammalia; order Rodentia; family Sciuridae; genus Marmota; species Marmota monax. The sequence goes on from NW_026693147.1 coordinate 192,471, forward strand.
TACAGCCCCCTTACGAGGTCTGCATGAAGGGGATCCCCTACATCGCGGCCTACCAGAAGGAGCTGGCTCATTCCCAGCCAGCCGTGCAGCCCCGTCTCAAGCTGCTCCTGATGGGGCATAAGGCTGCAGGAAAGACCTTGCTCTGACACTGCCTCACCGAGGAGATAGTGGAGGGAAGCCATGCAGGAGGGGACAAACAGAAGAACTACCCACCTTCCCTTCCTGCCAGTAGCAAGGGTATTGAGGTGACCAGCTGGACAGCTGATGCCTCCAGGGGTCTGAGGTTCATCGTGTATGATTTAGCTGGTGATGAAAGCTATGAGGTGATCCAGCCCTTCTTCCTCTCCCCAGGAGCCCTGTATGTGCTGGTAGTCAACTTGGCCACCTATGAACCACGCCGCTTTCCCAGTACTGTGGGCTCCTTCTTGCATCGGGTGGGGGCCCGGGTACCTCATGCTGTGGTGTGCATTGTGGGCACGCATGCAGACCTATGTGAGGAGCGGGAGCTGGAGGAGAAGTGTCTGGATATTCACCGCCAGATCGCCCTGCAGGAGAAGCACGATGCTGAGGGCCTGAGCCGTCTAGCCCAGGTGGTGGATGAGGCCTTGGCCCGGGACTTCGAGCTGCGCTCTGCCAGCCCCCATGCAGCCTACTATGGTGTTTCTGACAAGAACCTTCGGCGACGCAAGGCCCATTTCCAATACCTGCTCAACCACCGGCTGCAGATCCTCTCTCCGGTATTGCCTGTTAGCTGCAGGGACCCCCGCCAATTGCAGCGCCTTCGGGACAAGCTGCTTTCTGTAGCTGAGCACCGAGAAATCTTCCCCAACTTACATAGAGTCCTGCCTCGATCCTGGCAGGTGCTGGAGGAACTGCATTTCCAACCACCACAGGCACAACGACTTTGGCTAAGCTGGTGGGACTCTGCACGCCTGGGCCTGCAGGCAGGGCTGACCGAGGACCGACTGCAGAGTGCTCTTTCCTACTTGCATGACAGTGGCAAGCTGCTCTACTTTGAGGATAGCCCGGCCCTCAAGGAGCACGTCTTCCACAACCTCACCCGCCTCATTGACATCCTCAATGTCTTTTTCCAGAGGGATGCTTCCTTGCTGCTGCATAAACTGCTACTAGGGACCAGTGGAGAGAGTGAGGGGGAGGGGGAAAGCTCCCCAGTGATGTCGCTGCCCACCCAGAGCCAGGACCTGCTCTGGGCCACCCAGCTCCATCACTATGTGGAGGGCTTTCTGCTGCATGGGCTCCTGCCAGCCCATGTCATTCGGTTCCTGCTTAAGCCTCATATCCAGGCTCAGCAGGACTTGCAGCTGCTGCTGGAGCTGCTGGAGAAGATGGGACTCTGTTACTGCCTCAATAAACCCAAGGGCAAGCCTTTGAATGGGTCCACAGCTTGGTACAAGTTCCCATGCTATGTGCAGAACGAGGTGCCCCATGCAGAGGCATGGATTAATGGGACCAACCTAGCGGGGCAGTCTTTTGTGGCTGAGCAGCTGCAGATTGAATATAGTTTTCCCTTTACCTTTCCACCTGGGTTGTTTGCACGCTACAGTGTCCAGATCAACAGCCATGTGGTGCACAGGTCAGATGGTAAATTTCAGATCTTTGCATATAGAGGAAAAGTTCCTGTGGTGGTGAGTTACAGACCTGCCAAGGGGGTCCTGCAGCCAGATACCCTGTCCATTGCCAGCCATGCTTCATTACCAAATATATGGACCGCGTGGCAAGCCATCACCCCCTTGGTAGAGGAACTGAATGTCCTACTTCAGGAATGGCCTGGACTGCACTACACCGTGCACATCCTCTGTTCTAAGTGCCTTAAGAGGGGGTCACCCAATCCACACGCTTTCCCAGGGGAATTGCTGAGCCAGCCCAGACCAGAAGGAGTGGCAGAAATCATTTGCCCCAAGAACGGCAGCGAGCGAGTGAATGTTGCCTTGGTTTACCCACCTACGCCGACTGTGATCAGCCCCTGTTCCAAGAAGAACGTTGGTGAAAAGCACAGAAACCAGTGACTTGTGGACTGTGGGATTTCCATGGAGAAAATAGAGCATCACAACTCACCTGGGAACCCTCTGCACCTCCAAACACATGCTGGGCACTGGAGTGAAGAAGAGCTCAGGATGCTTCCAGAGGACCACCGCAGAGGTGTGGAGGGGGCGGAGGAAGGACAGAGAGAGCATGGAGCTAAAGTTTCACAACCGGAACCTCAGAACTGTGATCCTCCAAGGAGAGCGCTACTTGAAGAAAAGAAAAAAAAAAAAAAGTCGAATGGCTTCTCAGGGATTTTGTTTTCCGTGCACATATAAGCCATAGTTACAGTACCGTGGCAGTATTTAGAGCACTCGGGTTTCAGTTCTGTTCAATGTGAAAGAGGAATCAACTGACATTCATTGCTGTTCCGTAACTAGTGTAAAATATGTATATGTTTATCTTTATTTTTATAATATGCAAATACATTTAAATTTATACAGTTTGAAGCTTCTAGTCGTTAGTTAACACTGGGTGCAATATTTTGCATGAGAACTGTGCCAAGATGGGGCTGATTTCTTATTTTAGTATAAGACTTTTTTTGTTGTTGTTCTTTTCTTTATTCTTTAATAGCCTTCTCAGATTTAAAAAAGAAAAGAAAAAAGATGTCTGTGTATTTGTTAGCCCACGGATCTAGTGTTGCTTCGTAGATTGCCAGTCATCCACAGGATCCTTCAACATGCATTTCAGGCAGTGTCCCTTCCCATCTTTATCCAAGGTCCCTGCCTGTAAGTCACTGGGCATGGTGGCAGAAGCATTCCTTTTCCTTACCCACATATCATTAGTGTCGAGGCAGAGACGGGCGCTCTTCTGGAACAAAGAGTTCATGGAAAAACCTCAGTTAGTGTAGCTTAAGATCATCGGGAGTCTGTTTTGAATCATGCAAGGGGCTCTGCTAATTATTACCTCTCCTTTCTAGAACAGGTCCAGAATTTAGCAGAGCACTTTGTAAGCCCTCCACATCTGGTCTGTGGGACCTTCGGGTAGTGAGCTTCCTACCTGGGGAGCATAATCCCACACTGGCTATTCATACAGAGCCTCTTGTAGGACAATCTACTGCCAAGAACTAGTAAACCGCTTGTTTTGAAATCTCCAGGAGGTAAAACTTAAAAAGCAAACCCTACCAATTGCTCTCTAGTCTCCTCCTAATTGGGGCCAAACAGCATATGCTGCAGTAGTAACACATTCTTTGAAGAATGTAAAGTACTCTGTTTACATCTGCCTCCTGCACGTGTTGATAGAAAATGTGCAAAACTGTTTCTCACCAGTGTCAGACAGAAGAGCGAGTCAGCTGGTGTTACTCTTTCACTTTGTTTAGAAAGCACTGACTCTTGGAATGCCACAGTGGTCTCCACATGTTCAAAAGAAAGAATGAACAAGTGGGCTGCATTTCACAACCTCACAAATCAATTTTTATAAAATATTTTGTGCCCCAGGAGTTAATTTCACTGACTCCAGAAGCCCTGGTTATGATTTCCTTATCATCTTAAAATCAAGAGTGGGATCAGATTGTCTTTACATTTTTTTAAATACTTGAATATATGACACTTCAAATTGGAGATTTCATTTTCCTTTTAGAACAGTCACAAGACTAATCTGGTTAATCCTTTTGTCACAGTTCTCCTGTGTGTGTGTGTGTGTGTGTGTGTGTGTGTAAACTGAATGGTAACATTTAATTGCTTTATGGACCATTGAATTGTTGGGCAATAAGTTTTTTTTAATTGGCATGAGACAGTACTTATACTGTCCAATCACCCGACTTGACCAGTCCTTTGAAAGAGACTCCCAAGCATATGACTTTGGGCCAACTCCCCTTAGGGCCATATAAATGGAAATAATGCCCCTTCGGGTGACATACTCTCAAAGTGTTTGCTATTTTCACAAACATAAATGCCCATGTTCTTAATATCTGCTCTTTTTTGACCAGTCATGTTTTGTGCTGTCATCTGAACCCTAGAGAAGCAGTGTAAGAGGAAACCTTGCTGCCACGTGTGTTTTGGCCAAAAGGTCCATATGATAAGAGGGTCATGTGACCACAAGAAGCTCCAGAAAAAGCAAAGCGTGAGAACTTGCTTCAGCCTGTGGGGGGAGGGTTGGAGATACAGAAAACACTCTGCTCTACAGGAGTTTTCCACAATGTCTATGTAGGAAATTCCGTTTTCTCTTTCAACACCCAGGAAGATTTCAGCGCCCGCTGAGGCTGACAGGCAATTCACTAAGCACAAGAAGAATTTTTTTCCAACCACGGAGTCCCTTGCCTCTCAAAGAAATGCCCTCCAAGTTTGTTATGGTTTCTATTCCTGCAACTTGTGGTATCAGAGCCACTTCCTGGAATTGTAAAAGTGCTGCCAGAATAAATGTTTTTCCCCTTCTAAGAAAAGAAAAAAAAAAAAATGACAGTGCTCATATTTGACACTTGTGCATTGGACTCTCTTTTGAATGAATAAAGAGGAAAGGGTTTGATGTGATTCCTGATGGAGTGTGTGATGTTTTTCATGCCACAGTCTGTGAATTGTAATTGTGGTTTCTCAGTTCACTGTGGTATTTGGGCAGAAATTTAAAAAAAAAAAAAACTCAATAAAAATACAAAGAAATGGTTAAGCAAAAAAAAAAAAAAAAAAGAATAAATACCAAGAAACTCTCTTGATGGACTCAACATGGTGGTGGGCGGGGAGGCAGCGCTTCCATTGCCTCCTCAGCCACGTGGACAGAGAGACACATCAGAACGTTTGGATTCTGCCTGCTGAGAAACTCCCAGCAAAATTCCGCTGAAGTGAGACCTAGGCGGGGAGTTTGGGCTTATTGGAGGTGACAGCTTGCCCTGGTACGGGTGAACCTCGGCCATGCTGCACGCGGAGGTGCTGGCCGGCTGTCTGGCAACCGGCAGCAGACAGAGGCGTTTCAGCACACTCACCGGAGACCATGAGTGGCGTAGAGAAATGGAGAGTTGGACACTTTGAAGTGGTTGCTGACCAAGCCTCCATGAAACAGCGGACCGAGAACTGAGACTGGGACAGACCAGAGACAGGCCAGACCCACCCCTCCCATGGGACACTGCCGCAGTCTGGCTGGGCACAAATGCCGCAGTCTGGCTGGGCACACAATCACGAGCCATCACACAGCTTGTAGATTCAAACAGCAACTCTTTATTCCCGAACTCACACCAGCCGTCTACAATCACGTTCTGGGGAAATCCATGTTCTCTGCCCAAATCCACGTTCTCTGCCCAAATCCACCTCCACTGGGCTTCTATCTCCAAAATATACTGTCTGAATCCCGTGAGAACTGAAGGGGAACTCAGGCAGCAGGATACGCCCTATTCCCAGCAGGAATAATCTTAAACCTTAAACCTGGAACCTAAACAGGGAACGCCCTAATCCGCCTTGGTCCTTGAGCAAGGTCACGTACATTCAATGTCACTGCAACATGGGGTACGCTGGCAAGGAAATTGTCATACCTACTTGGCTAGTGGCTCCCAGCATCTCCCCCCTTCTGATTAATTAAACAACAAGCAATGTGGCTTAAGGACCGTGCCTGGTAGGTTGTCCAATTCAACATATGGTTCTTACCCGTCATTGGAAAACTGACCTTTAGGCGTCAGCCTCCTGTCTTAGGTTGATACCACTGCAATTGAATCATACCCGTCACTGACTACCGGTCCAGCATACAGCCATACTTGTGGATAGGTCTATGCACCAGTGGGGGGGTGAGGTTCTTTGCCTCACCTCTGTTGGCCCCCAAATTTGGCCTTGGTGCCAGTGGGGGAGTGAGGTTAATGTGGCTTATGGACCGTGCCTGGTAGGTTGTCCAATTCAACATATGGTTCTTACCCGTCATCGGAAAACTGACCTTTAGGTGTCAGCCTCCTGTCTTAGGTTGATACCACTGCAATTGGATCATACCCGTCACTGACTACCGGTCCAGCATAAGCCATTGGCCCCCAAATTTTAGACCATCACTAGCAGAAGGGAGGAGGATACAGAAATGCCACAACACCAAGCCAATTGACGGCTCCTTGGGAAAAATTGCATCACTGGTAACACCATCAGCAAAGATATGTCAGCACTACCACAATTAACATGGGGTGCGCTGGCAAGGAAATAAAAATTGCATCACTAGTGACACCATCAGCAAAGATATGCCAGCATTACCACAATTCACTGCACCAAACGATAGTTACATAGTCCAGGCAAGTTCTGCAAGGAGTTCAAAGCAGAGGAATCTATCAATATGTCCATTTCCTCCCAAAATCCATTTCCTCCCAAAGTAAGTTGACTCTTTGATTGAGCATTACTTGTTGAGTTCTTCACCGGCACTGGGATGGAGATAGGAATTCTGGCAATGATGCTAAAGAGACATTATCCTGAAAAGAATTATTAAATATAATGAAAAGGAAAGGTGAAAGTAAACAAACAGATCTGTTAACCTACTTTAAAAACAATCCTTAACAGCTTTTTACCTAATTTAAATTAGTAAACAAACAGATCTGTTAACCACCTTTAAAAACAATCCTTAACAGCTGTTTACATAATTTAAATTAAACCATTTAAATCACATGAATAAAAAAATAATAATAATTCGGATCCATTTTTTCATGAGCGCTCCTCATATAAGAAATATGGACATACGCACATACAGACATACAACACAAAACACAAGAGTGTACACAAACGTACAACACATAAGAAAATAGTAAAGGCCTTGTAGCTTTACCTGGGTGAAATCTCCATTGCAATGTTTAAAAACTCCACAGTCAAAAAATAAAACTGATCAGAAAAACATTAACCTAGGTTTGTATGAGCTCAAAAAATAAAAATAGAACCTTATGATGTGGAAAAATGCAATAATAAAATAGCTATTGAAAAAAGCATCCTGGTTAATCACTGTCGCAGATGTAAGAATGGCCAAGCTGGAGTTCTGGATATCAGCTGTTATGGATTTGAGTCAAATCATCTTCTTTTCGATCTGTAGAAACTGTTTTAGTTAATCTCTCTGGAATCCAAATGGGCTGCTGTTCTCCCTGTGGAAAAACACAAACAGACCCCCGACTCCAGACAATCACTGGGTCAGGACCTTTCCATTGTCCTGTTAGAATATCTTTCCAAAGTACTTTAGGCTTATGTACATTTTTTGGATACATATGCCTTTCCGCAGCACTAAGTCCTGATGAATCCAAATTTAAAAAGTTTAGAGTAAAAAGCGTTATTTTAAGTTTATCTTTGGGGGATATATACCCCTTCCAATTCCCTCTTTTTGCTTTAATAAGTATGTTTTAATAGTTTGATGAGCTCTTTCAACTATGCCTTGTCCCTGTGGATTGTATGGGATTCCTGTTATATGAGTAATACCAAATGATGAGCAAAATTGTTTAAAAGAGGTAGAGGTATAGCCAGGACCATTATCGGTTTTTAACTGTTTAGGAACGCCCACAGTGGCAAAATTTTGTAAGCAATGAGCTATAACATCTTTAGTTTTTTCTCCGGCATGAAGGGAGCCCATCAAAAATCCAGAAGAAGTATCGACTGTAACGTGTAAATATTTTAATTTTCCAAATTCTGGCAAGTGTGTGACGTCCATCTGCCAAATATGGTTAGGTATCAGTCCTCTAGGATTGACTCCAAGATTAACTTGTGGTAAAAATGTCACACAATTTTGACATTGTTTTATTATATGTCTGGCTTGTTCCTTAGTTATTTTAAAACGCTTTTGTAAAGTATTAGCATTAACATGAAACCTTTTATGAAAATTTGTAGCTTCTTCAAATGTAGAGAAAATATGTATGTCATGTGTAGTTTTATCTGCTAAATCATTGCCTAAACTAAGGGCTCCAGGCAATCCTGTATGTGCCCTAATATGTCCTATAAAGAATGGATCTTTTCTGTCCCAGATTAGACTTTGTATAGTGGAAAACAAAGAGAAAACAGTAGAAGAAGGGGAAATCCTACCAGCATCTTCAAGAGATACTATAGCATTAACTACATACTGACTATCAGAAAATAAATTAAATACAGAATCTTTAAACATCACAAAAGCTTGTAAAACTGCATTAAGCTCTACCTTTTGAGCTGATTGTTTGGGTACTAAAAATGTAAAAGTTTGATCAGGGGTAACTACTGCTGCTGTACCATTATTTGACCCATCAGTGAATATATTTGGAGCATTCATGATAGGTGTTTTTCTTGTCATTTTAGGAAAAACTACAGGATGCTTAGACCAAAAAGACAACAAAGGATTAGATGGTAAATGATTATCAAATGAAACATTAGATTTACACATGATTATTGCCCAAGTATTTAACTCATTAGCTAACTCATCAATTTGATCCATAGTATATGGAGTAATAATTTTATTGGGAGAAATTCCAAACACTCCCTTCGCTGCTTTTATTCCTTTGAGTATTAATTGTCCTACAGCCTCAGGATACCTAGTAAGAATAGTGTTAGGAGAATAAGATAAATGTATCCACAATAATGGACCTTCTTGCCAAAATACTCCTGTAGGAATATTTTTTGTTGGTAGTACAATAAATAATAAAGGCAAACTTATATCAATTCTATCCAAATGCATATTTTCCATATATGTTTCAATAATTTTTAATGCCTTTCTTGCTTTAGGAGTTAACATGCGGGGTGAATTTGGATCTGATGGACCTTTTAGAATATCAAATAAAGGTCCCAACTCTCCTGTTGGTATACCTAGATAAGGCCTTATCCAATTTATGTCTCCCAATAACTTTTGAAAGTCGTTAAGTGATTTGAGTTGATCTACTCGTATTTGAATTTTTGGTGGACGGACCATGGTTGAGGATAATAGAACTCCTAAATAATTAATTGGAAAATTTAATTGTACTTTATCTATTGCTATCTCTAGATTATAATTTTTTAATAAGTTTGTAAGTGTGGCATAACATTCCAGCAATATGTTTTTATCTTTATGTGCCAATAATACATCATCCATATAGTGAAATATTTGTAGTTCAGGATTTTGATTTCTAAGTGGCTGGATTGCTTTGTTAACATATATTTGACACATAGTTGGACTGTTAGCCATCCCTTGAGGGAGTACTTTCCATTCATATCTCTGATCAGGACCTTCATGATTTAATGCAGGGATAGTAAATGCAAAACGTGGACTATCCTCGGGATGAATTGGAATTGAAAAAAAACAATCTTTAATATCTATAGCTAAAACATGCCAGGTTTTTGGCAAAGCAGACAATTGAGGAATCCCTGATTGAGCAGGTCCCATAACAACCATCTCATTATTAATGGCTCTTAAATCTTGCAATAATCTCCATTTACCAGATTTCTTTTTGATGACAAAAATGGGAGTATTATGGGGAGATACAGAAGGTTGTATATGTCCTTCCGCTAATTGTTGTTTGACCAGATCATGGGCTACTTGTGTCTTTTCTTTTGTCAGGGGCCACTGAGGAACCCACACTGGTCTTTCTGATTTCCAAGTAATTTTGATTGTCTCAGTGGCCCTTTCTGAAAATCCAACCCATGTCTGTCTGTTCCTTGATCTATTTGTACTGGTGCTGCTATACCTTGCCCTTGTTTTCCTAATCTTTTTTCTTTCCTAAAGCCTTGTCTAGCCCTAGTAGTGGGCACATTAGGATTGATGTTATTTGTTAACGTCAAACCTAATTGATCTAGGACATCTCGTCCCCATAAATTTATAGGAAGATGATCCAATACATATGGCTGTATAGTTCCTTCACATCCTTCAGGATCCTTCCAATCTAATATCATAGAACTTCTATGGGGATTAGTCGCCACTCCTAGGCCTCGAAGCGTTTGAGTGGCTTGTTGTAATGGCCAATGTTTTGGCCATTCTTGACGAGAGATGATGCTAAGGTCAGCTCCTGTGTCCAGTAGCCCATTAAACTCATGACCTTGAATATTTAGTTTTAGCATTGGGCGAGAATCTAAATTTAAAGACAACATAGCCCAATCTACACCTGTGGAGCCTAATCCCCTGGAACCTCTTTCTACACTATGACTAGGAAATTTATTATGTAGGCTGGGTATTATTAACAACTGTGCTATTCTATCTCCAGGTGAAATTACTGATATACCTCTTGGAGAACTAGCTATAATTTTTATTTCACCTACATAATCGGGATCAATTACCCCAGGACTTATCATAAGTCCTTTTAATGTAGATGAACTACGTCCCAGTAATAAGCCTACTGTTCCTTGGGGAAGAGGTCCTTTTACTCCTGTGGGAATGATTTGAACTCCCATCTCTGGAGTTAATACTGCTCTGGCAGAGGCACAGATGTCCAACCCTGCGCTCCCTCGGGTTTGTCTGATGAGGGATTTAATGGACAATGTGTCCTGGGCACTACCCTGATGGTGTTGCTGGGATCCTCCACTGCCCCGTATATTTGTGGTTGTGGGCCCCGGAGCATTGGGCCCCCTGTCCGTTTTTTGGCAATGGAGCCTGATGCCTTTCTCCACGATATCGTGGATAAATACCTGGTCTTTGTCCGTTTTTTGATAAAGGAGTACCCTCAATGGTGGTTTGAGAACGGCATTCATTAGCCCAATGTCTCCCTCTACGGCATCGTGGGCAAATACCCGGTATTCTATTCCTTTGATACCTACTTTTGTTAAACCCTCCTCCTATGGGGCAATTCCTTTTAAAATGTCCTGTTTGTTCACAATCATAGCATGTTTTTGGCCTGGCATCTAAAGCCTGTTGTACTGCAGCTGCCAAGACTTGCCCTTGTTCATTAATATCTCTACATAATTTAATATATGTGTTTAAATCTTCATGTCTCCATGGTCTAATAACCTCTCTGCAGCAACGATTTGCTTGGTCATAAGCCAGTTGTTTTATTAATGGCATTGCTTGTTCTGTATCCCCAAAAATTTTGGCAGCCGTTTGAATTAGCCTATCTACAAAGTCAGCGTAAGGTTCATTAGCTCTCTGTATTACCTTAGATAGCTGACCTTGTAAATCTCCATGTCCTTGTAAAGTCTTCCATGCCCTAACTGCGTCTGCAGCAATTTGTGCATATATAGCAGGATCATATTCAATTTGTTGCCGTTGACCCTCATAAGGTCCTTTTCCTAACAACATATCTAGATTTCTTTGAGGGTAACCGGCTGCTGCATTTCGCCTAGCTGTCTCCGCGCAAAATTCCTCATTGGCAACCTTCCATAACAAATATTGTCCTCCATTTAGTACAGATTTACACATGCTAGCCCAATCTGCTGGCGTCATGTCCAAGTTAGTAATGGACTCAACCATGCTTACCGTGAAGGGAGCTTGGGGGCCATAGGTTGTTACAGCCTCCTTTAACTGCTTCACTGTTTTAAAATCTAAAGCACGGTGAATTCGCTGCCCTCCTGCCTGTTCAAGTACAGGGCATGCTAATCTTTGAGGTCCTGTCTCAGGATCCCATTTATCAACTACGGGGTTTGAGGGCCACTCAGCTGTCTCCATCGGTGGGGCTGTTGGTTGAATTATGCCCTCTTGTGATAAAATGGAGTTAGTAACAGCCTCCTGTTGTGGCCTTTTTCCTAACAACCCCTTTTCCTTTAAATTTTCTTCCTCTGTCTGACTAGCTCGAGAGACCTTCTCTTTTGTTTGATCTAAAATGTCTTTCTCCATGGTCTGAACCTCTAACAATTTACTTAACATCTTTTCGGGTTGTTTTTTACTAATTTCTAATCTACTATAAAGATAAAGCAACCCAATAAGATAGCACAAAACAAAGCCGAAACTGAATGAAGCAAAAACGGAATAAAAAATCGTTGTATCAATTTTCTCTTCCTCAGGGCCGACAAACTTCAAACCTTTAGTCAACCATTTTTTCCAGTTTGCCTGAGAAATTTCTAGGGATAGGCAGCTTGAAACAAAAACAAGATAAATCAAAACAATAACACATTGTTTTTTGAGTTGGTCACCCATTCTTTCGCTCTTCCTCAGGGGCGAGCAATTTCACTTACCTCCAAGCTTCAGACATTCCCCGTACGAGCCGCCAAGTGCCGCAGTCTGGCTGGGCACAAATGCCGCAGTCTGGCTGGGCACACAATCACGAGCCATCACACAGCTTGTAGATTCAAACAGCAACTCTTTATTCCCGAACTCACACCAGCCGTCTACAATCACGTTCTGGGGAAATCCACGTTCTCTGCCCAAATCCACGTTCTCTGCCCAAATCCACCTCCACTGGGCTTCTATCTCCAAAATATACTGTCTGAATCCCGTGAGAACTGAAGGGGAACTCAGGCAGCAGGATACGCCCTATACCCAGCAGGAATAATCTTAAACCTTAAACCTGGAACCTAAACCGGGAACGCCCTAATCTGCCTTGGTCCTTGAGCAAGGTCACGTACATTCAATGTCACTGCAACATGGGGTACACTGGCAAGGAAATTGTCATACCTACTTGGCTAATGGCTCCCAGCAGGACACCCCGGCAAGCAGTCTGGAGTCTGCCATAGCAGAGAGCTGACGTCACCAGAGTTCAGTGGACGGGATCCTTTCCCAGTGAAATCGGCTTCAACAGGTGTGTGACTCCCACCCCACCAGATACATACAGCTGGGAAATCTCAAAAATCTCTCCCCAGAGCTCCATGGGCGTGACTATAGGGGCCAAGGGAAGCAGAGGGGACTCCTGACCTCCATCTCCCCCTACCACCAGCAGCGACAACCAAGGCCTTTGCTGCCAGCTCCCAGGGCGTGGCCACTGAAGGGGTCCAGGCAAAATAAGCTGACAGTTCCCAGATCACCCGCTCCACAACCTTAGGGTCTGGGTGAATGGCAAACAGAGAGAGTACTCAGTGGATTGGAAGAACAGGGCACTCAGGGGGCTGCAAGTGTAACTAGATCTGTGGAGAACGCCTCCGGTGAGCGGGGCCTGGCTGGCTGGCAGGAGAAAGCGGGGAGGGGCCTGAGACAAGAAATGGCAAACGGCCCTGGGCTATCAGGATTGGAGTGCTGCCCAGTAGGGGAAGAGGAGCCACCTTACAGGGATTGTTTCCGGCATATAGAGGGCAGAAGCTCAGCTCGGCAGGCACAGCTCCACCTACTGGAAGAGAAGAAAATAGAACTCTAAGACTGCATTTATCATTTTTTTTTCTTTTCCCTTTTCAATTTTTATTGTTCTTTCCATTCTCCTTCATTCTACCTATTTTTCTCTCCCTCTTTCTCTTTAAAGACTTCTTCCTTCCCCTTCCCCCTAAATTTCATCCCAAGCATTACGACTTTCATTGAGTGTAATTTTCTAAATGCAAATAGGTGAATGTTCCAAGGCTGTCTATAGTGCTCCTAAGTCGCTAGCTACTACCAAATACCCTGATCAATTCACCTGTTAATATCCCCCTTCAGTAGAGCAATCTTCCAAAGTAGCCAAGATATACTAACCTTCATACCATCATAGCACCCAACCTAAAGTCCTAAAACCAAATAACAGAACGCTATATGCCTACAGAATCCGTAGCCTTTTATGAAACAAATGAATCTACTTTAAATTACAATAAAGCCCAACATCTCTAGACATAGTCTCCCACCACAAAGGAGAGAATATTACAAGTAGACTAGATCAAGTAGAAGTCAGAACATCAGATAATGAAGACAAAGTATATCAACTCGAAAAGAGTATAGACAATGCAGAAAGGCTGGTAAGAAACCATGAGCAAAATATCCAAGAGATATGGGATGTCATAAAAAAACCAAACTTAAGAGTCATTGGGATAGAGGAAGGTATAGAGGTCCAAACCAAAGGAATGAGCAATCTATTGAATGAAATAATTTTAGAAAACTTTCCAGACATGGAAGACGGAACAGATTGCCAAATCCTGGAAGCCTACATGACCTCAAACATACAAAACCATAATAGACCAACTCCAAGACACATTATTATGAAGATATCCAACATACAGAACAAGGAGAGAATATTAAAAGCTACAAGAGAAAGGAGGCAGATTACATTCAGGGGTAAACAAATTAGGTTAACTGCTGATTTTTCATCACAGACGTTGAAAGTGAGAAGATCCTGGAACAATGTATTTCAAACGCTGAAAAATAATGGATCCCAACCAAGAATATTGTATCCAGCAAAATCAAGCTTCAGGTTTGACAATGAAATTAAAATATTTCACGATAAACAAAAGTGAAAAGAATTCACAGCCAGAAAACCAGCACTGCAAAGCATTTTGAGCAAAACACTACAAGAAGAGGAAATGAAAAACAGCACCCAAAACCAACAGTGGGCAGTAACTCAGTAAAGGGGGGACAAATAATCAAAGAGGAAAAACAAGCCAAATTAAAATAAATAAATAAACAAACATGACTGGAAGTACAAACCATATATCAATAGTAACCCTAAACGTTAATGGCTTAAACTCACCAATTAAGTGACATAGGCTAGTAACTTGGATTAAAAAAACAGATCCAACAATATTTTGCCTTCAGGAGACTCATATGATAGGAGAAGACATACAAAGGCCGAAGGTGAAAGGTTGAGAAAAATCATACCACTCACATGGTCCTTGGAAGCAGGCAGGAGTGGCCATACTCATATTGAATAAAATCAACTTTAAACCTAAGTTAATCAAAAGGGATAAAGAAGGACACTACATACTGTTAAAAGGAACCATTCACCAACAAGACATAACAATTATCAATGTGTATGCAAAAAATAATGGTGCTGCAACATTCATAAAACAAATTCTCCTCAAGTTCAAGAACCAAATGGACCACAACACAATAATTATGGGTGACTTCAACACACTTCTTTCACCATTGGACAGATTTTCCAAACAAAAGTTGAATAAAGAAACTATACAACTCAATAACACAATCAATAACCTAGATTTAACCGACATATATAGAATATATCAACCATCATCAAGTGAATATACGTTTTTCTCAGCAGCACATGGATCCTTCTCAAAGATAGACCATATATTATGCCATAGGGCAACCCTTAGTAAATATAAAGGTGTGA